>NW_013666271.1:334920-340871 GCF_000517525.1 Limulus polyphemus
ATAGCCCATTGTGTAGCTTTGTGCTTTATTACAAACAAACAAACAAGCTAGCAAAGTTCAAAGCACTCAGTCACGTGTGTTGCAACACCTGGCGCATTATTCACAACCCGTCGAAAAAAGCAATAATATTCTCTAAGAAACTAAAGAAACTGGGGAAAAAGCTAACAAAGTTTTCAACTATGTAACACCCAGACCAAGTTCAGTTTAGTTTGAATTTCGCGCAAAGCTAAACGAGGGCTACCTGCGCTAGTCGTCCCTAAATTAGCAGTGAAAGACTAGAGGGAAGGTAGCTAGTCATCACCACGCAACGCCAACGCTTCGGCTACTCTTTTACCAACGAATAGTGGGATTGACAACATCGTAACGCCCGCACGGCTGAAAGGGCGAGCATTTTTGTTGGGACGGGAATTCGAATCCGCAGATTGCAAGTCGAGCTCCATAACCACCTAGCCATGCCGGGCCCATCAAGTTCAGCAAAACAATTACATTTATTGGTCTGACCTACAATAATAGACTCGCATGGAATGGTCACTTTGCGAAATACTTAAACAATCCAGTCGAAGAGTAAATTTCCTTCACAAAATCGGCTGCTACGCCGAAGGGTGCAACGTCCAATCAATTTTCCTAATCTATAAAGTGTATATAGGACCAATACTTGAATAAAGTAACACTATAATTTGAAATATGTCAAATTATCTCTTTGGAAAACTTGAGTACATACAGTTAAAAGCAATCAGGTTAGCATTACGCCTTTCCACCTACACACCCGGGTCATACCTACCCAAAATAAGCAAACTGGAGAACATCAAAGAGACGTTTGTTACTTTATCAACCAATTATTACCAAAAATCCAAACACCAAAATTCGCTATTATCTAAAATCTCCACAATAGTAGAAACACCTGAAGCAGGGAATACACGCATATCATCTTTTAACACTATATAAGCATTCAAAGCTACTAACCACCTTGAGCATTTGCCTTTTCCAAAAACTCCTTTTACAGATAATTGACCAGGTACGGACAAGGACTTTTACTTTGGAACTTCAGTTTAAATTCGAACTTTTAACTTCTGTACAAATTACTCTATATGTTCAAAATTTTGTCATTTTACATCAATGCTAAATCGTGTTCGCTATTCCTTCACACAGTTATTGTTATTATTGTTATCAATCTATAATATTAAATAAACCGAATCTTTTCTGGAGAGGAGGGTATGGCTCCCAGGGGCGGGCACGCAACTTGTGACGCAGGTCGGATTTCCTTGCTCTTTATTGGTTTCTTGCACCACAAGTGGGTCGGGCCTGAAGCTTCGACAGCCAGAATCCAACCAATCAACTTCTACCCTCAAACTTTACTCCTTGAGGTGTTATCACTTATTTCCATCCACTAAAACAATTAATTTAAAAAATCTCCAAGCAGCCCACAGAAATATTATGTTAAAACACACTTTTAAACTTCGTTGCTCTTTGTCTCCACAAACCACAAGTGGGGTGAGGAGGGACACAGTCCCCTGACCAATCCAAGATAGGAAAATTTTAAACGTTTTTTTTTTCTAAATGACCTAAATACCTACCAAGGCAGAATGAATATCTCACTTATCAAGCAAAGAAGAAACTCGCCACATATCCCTGAAAGCCTCCATCAACAGTACCAAATCCGCTATTAACAAACTTATCAAAGAACAAGAACACAACAGGGACCAATTCTGTTTAAACATGACAAACGTAGTCTGTCCCTAGTCTGGAAACATTCAAGAACATATATATAGAAAGCGTTTCTACAACCACCCTAACCTACAATAACTCCACTGCCGTAACCAATACCGATAAAATTGAACTCTACGCTGAGTACCTTCAACACCCCTACTTAAATTCCTTCGACTCGGATAACTATAACAATATTAACGAGTATATAAACTCTAATAGCTCAGGTAAATTTAATGCACAATTCCTCGTCTCACTCAATCAGGATGCTCTACGCTGAGTACCTTCAACACCCCTACTTAAATTCCTTCGACTCGGATAACTATAACAATATTAACGAGTATATAAACTCTAATAACTCAGGTAAATTTAATGCACAATTCCTAGTCTCACTCAACCAGGGTGCTCGGCCGTCATGTAATGACATATTCAGACCAATTTCACTCACTGTAATTAAAATACAAACCTGCCGCCTAAAGAACACTGCACCTGGCAGTGACCAGGTTAATAATCTTATTTTTAAAAACCATTACATAATATTTCTGTGGGCTGCTTGGAGATTTTTTAAACTAATTGTGTTAGTGGATGGAAATAAGTGATAACACCTCAAGTAGTAAAGCTTGAGGGTAGAAGTTGATGTTCGTTGATTGGTTGGATTCTGGCTGTCGAAGCTTCAGGCCCAACCCACTTAATACACGATATATTAACCAATAAATGTAAACTACCTAAACGCCCAACATATAGACGTTCATAGCTACTGTACTACATAAAGAGGAAAGATAATACACCATCTATTAACCCATAAACATAAAATACCTAAACGCCCAACTTATAGACTTTCATAGCTACTGTACCTCATAAAGAGGAAATATAACACACGATCTATTAACCCATAAACATAAACTACCTAAACACCCAACATATTGTTACGCCTCCAGTCGTTAATTGATTTTCCATAACTTCGTTCCGACGAAACTTTAGCGACACAAGTCCTTACTTAATAAAACTGGTTTATTCTTTCTGAATATAACTTTATCGATACACTTATTTTCAACAGTCGCTCTATAACAAACGTTTTAACAACGAACGTTAACTTCAACAATACTTTCTGACTGCAGTTCAATAACTCACTACCTACACACATTGTCTCGTCACGTTGTGAGCGTCTTATATATATACCAGACAAACATATATCTAGTAAATGCTATGGCATTCACGAAGGAACAGGATATTTCTAGAAAATAGGTGGCGTGACACTAGTCACGTGACCTCGCTGACGCAACAATATAGACTTTCATAGCTACTGTACCACACAATGAGTAAAGATAATACACGATCTATTAGAAAGTAATAATATGCAAATAATTCACCCACAGACACGTACGACTTACTAGACATTATCATAGTCCCTTCCCTTTTCTGAGAAAAAAACGGCAACTTCACTGTACACCAGGAACTATCAAGTGATCACTTCACCATATTGTGTACGCTATGTACAAGAGGAGCCCCAAGATCATGAGCTCGACCACCAGTATACAACTAAACACACGAGAACCGACTGGCAGGCAATGGATTCATGATGAGGAAAACGAAGTCTTAACAAGATTAGTAAAAATTGTTAATTTAAACAGGGGGGGGAGGAGGATAGGAATCGCCAAAGAAGTACAGAAATACGTTGAATTAAAATGCAAAGATTATATTTTAAAGCCAACAACAAAGACTCAATACAAGTAAACAAATAAGGCAAAATAAGTTTAATTTATTTTATGAAGCTACAGATCCGTGTTTTACTATTTAGACTCCATGTCTACAATACTTATCAATTTTAGTGAAGTCAAAATAGAGATTTGTAGCTTGGGAAAACAATCAACATACTCTATCGTGAGGCACTGAAAGGATAGAAAAGTTGCAAAACACTGTGATAAAATGTAATAGAAATATATGATATAAAATTCTCAGTGCAATGACAAAGTATTAAGAAGTAAGTAAATAATTCTTAACTCACAGCAAAGATTTTTTGTCATACAATTTATGACTTCTAGGCCCGGCATGGCCAGGTGGTTAGGGCGCTCGACTCGTAATCTGAGGATCGCGGGTTCGAATCCCCGTCACACCAAACATGCCAACCTTTGCCTGGTCCCAAGTCCAGGATGAGAAAGGGGGGAGGGTTGGGCGCGGGGCTAGCAACTCCACCCCGTAAAACCCAACCTGCTACAAGTAACTGCAACAACACCTTCCGTTGGCGAGGTGTTGTTGCGGCCCTATGCTCCACTGGGAATTTACAGGAATAAAAAAATAAAAAAAGTATACAAATATACTACAACCATAAGGTTTACGTAATACAACATAAATTGTTCTAAGTTTTTTTCCTTTGTTTTTACAATTTTGTGAAAAATGATTAGTATGATATTAAAAGAGTTACATCACTGAATATGTGTTCTAGTTGAAAACAAAAAATGAAATAAAGAAACACAGTAGGTACTTTTAGCTTAAAGCTACATATGTGTGGTATGTCTATCGCGAAGAACAAATCCCCAATTTTAGAGTTATACGCCTTCAATCTTACTTCCAGAAAACAGGCTTTTTGTAAAGCATGGTATCGAGTTTTCATCTTTCCTAGAGTCTTAATGATCTCTACGTGAATAGTTGAATGTTATGGTCAGCATCATTTTGATTTCATGTATTATGGAGATAATTTTTGGAATCGTACTATAATGAAATCTACAGAAAAACCAAACCAAACATGGACTTATAAATTTAAATCATTTGCATTATAAAATCTGTATGTCCATGTCCATCAAAATTAATACCAAAAATTACAGTATTTGCAGAAAGGTGTGGCAGACACCTGCAGGTTAGAACTTCCTGTGGAAACCCTAATCAAACAGTTATGCATCGCAGCAAGAAGAATGTGTTTAAAACATTTTTGCCTATGTAACGCTACTATAATTTTGTCTTTCAAAGAAAATAACTGCACACGGGACTTCATAAACATGGCGGACTAAAATAAATAAAAACAATTTATTAACTTCACTGATGCGGATTATTTTAACGAGTTGCTTTACGTCTCCGCCTTCCAACAAGTCTACTTGTTTGTATCTTAGATGAGTTCAATACCTCCAAGATGATTTATACGCTATTTATTTTATGTTCTTCATTAAACCGTAATGAAAACTGGTACGAAAGTGTAGTGTAGAAATATCCTTTAAAACCTTTTTAGGTGAATTGTTATTTGTAATCTAGTGAGAGCATGGCGGTTTAAATATGAAGGATGAGTGGTAATGAGGGTCTGAAATGGCCTACTGCATTACAAGACAATATAATAAATTGAAAATATGGTTGCAAAAATCTTAAGTAATCTTGAAAACGGTGTCTGTCATCAACAATAACAAAAAAAGACGTGTACATACCACATTATCTTAATGCGCTACAAAGCTGTGTTTTGGTATACGATAGATGTGACCTGATTTTGTATGATTTTGTGGAGTAGAATCGATGTATGGAATAATGTGTATATAAAGACGTTGGTTTGTCGGGCTAACTTGTTTCCTTGAACTTAAAAGGTACAAAATGCGTGTGAAAATGGCGAGGCATAGCTGTCACGATAAGCCTCCTACAAGTATTTAATTGTAGACCTTTTCAATACATAAATTTGTCTTACCACTTAGAAATATAAATGTTTGAATTCATATAATTTTTATATAGTTATTAAAGAGTGTATAAATGTTTGACCGTGAGATCCATGCACACATTGAGGTATACTATTGCTAAATCATTTTTGTAAATAAAGCGTAGTGTTCCAAGAGCGTCAAGTGGGAGAACCGTAGCTAGACTTTGTAGTTCAACTGCTTAATCGTTTCCGTCAACATCTGACTTAGCTCCATCGCTGGATTGTGCTACGGCTAAATCCATGCACTATTTTACATGTTCATTTCGTTACAGATTTTGAATTTCTTCAATGTCACACAAGAATACAAAAAAAAAAAATCGTCATTTCAGTAACTGAAACATATCTCCCAAATGACACTAAAAATAACTCAACTACAACGTAAAAAATGTACTTTTGAACTTCTGTTGTGCAGCTTCGTAACTAGCAAGGCACATATTTCGTACAACACGTCACACGAATCAATAATAACTGTAAAACAACTGACATTTCTTCTACTTCTTTAGCGGTTGGCATGACTCTTTCAAAACCATTTTCGGCCCGGCATGGCCAGGTGGATAAGACGCTAGACTCACAATCT
>NW_013666271.1:341871-345944 GCF_000517525.1 Limulus polyphemus
GGAATAATAATAATACTAAATAAATGTGAAAAAAAAAAGTTCTTACAAAATGTAGATAAAAATCTGAAAGTTAGTAGTTATAGCAGATTCTATATGTGTAAGCTTAATGGGTTGCGATTGGGAGTTATGCTAATTAAAATAACTTCGTTGGGTTTTTATACTTTTATACTGGTATAATTTTAGTACTGTACTATTAATATTAATTTCAGTCTTTACTATTATAATTGGGACTGGAATGCCAGCGTCAGAGTGCAAGGTTTACATTACTTACGCCTAATAATAATAGGACCTTGTTTATTTTCGTTTGTCTTTCATTTTACATTTCTTTGAAGAGCTGTCAAGTTCCCACAACTTTCTACAGGCAGTGAAGGGTGATATAGATGTAAGACGTCGTGAGTTTGAGTACCGCTATCTTCCTCTCCTAACTTATTCATATTTTTCTCACTTATAATAGTTTTATTCATTCTTGAACTTGTGAGACCTTCGAAAGGAGGTTAAGACTGGTATATCCCCACCAGTATGTGGATACTACTTCCGCAATCACATCCGAAACTCAGAGCACATTTTATATCCCACATTATGGCCTGTGCTATCGTGATCTGTTTAATATTATATACAGTGTTTTTGTTTTAGTTTTGTTGTTGTTATTGTTAAGGTTTCTTTTGATAATTAAAATATTTTTATGTTTTGATGTTAATATTTACTTAACTGTTGAAATAATGTTCTTACACACACACACACACACACACATATATATATACCTTTGGTGGTTTTAAAGCTATTAATATATATATATATCTTTCCACTCAGGATCGGTCGAATCGTTGAAGTTTGTAACCATTTAGTACTCGTCACATTTTCCCTACTACAACTTTTAATACAGTAGGTGTATCTTCCCAACGTTTGGCAGACTTTCAGTAAACATTACTAGAATTTTGTACAGAAAAAATTAGATTTTTTAATCAAGTATTTTTAATAAAGATTTCTCTGTGGATATATCATTCATCAAGTAACTTTGTTTACTATTCCAAGTGCACAGTGATTTTCATATTAAGATTAAAATACTTTTATTCATCTAAAAATTTTCACATTGCATTTGTGTATTCCATAAAACCTACTAAATAATTTAAAACGGTGTTTTTCAGTAAATTTTATGTTTTTGTCTGTTATTTTCTCTACCCTTACTAAATACGACGTTGGGCAATTTGACAGACCTTGTAACCACGAAAAACAAAAAATCGAAATAAATATAAATCACCTTTTTTCTTTCTAGAATGACTTCATATTGTAACACGAACTTACATTTCTATATCCTAGATAGTTTTAAACTCGTAACAGTATATATCTGTTTATACTTAAATTTTATTGTTTTATTGCCCTTTGAACCTTGTCTAAATTAATATTACTACCATAAAATTTAAAAATCAATTGGCGAACGTGGAGCTCATGTTACCCTATCGAAATTTAAATTACATAACACAGTAAGCATTAGAGGAAGAGGTCCATAGTGAACCTGACCCTCCCAGGTTACATATAACAACCAAATACTGATAAAGCAGTCCCCTAGTGGTATGTTTGAGGACTTATAATGCTAGAAACTGGGTTTTGATACCCGTGTTGGCAGAGCACAGATAACCCATTGTGTAGCTTTGTGCTTAACTTCAAACAAACAAACCAATAATGCTTAGTCGCGACCATACCTTGTGAGAATTTTTTATATTCTGTACGCTATTATATATGCCATTACTATACTTTATTGTTTACTTTATATGTATTTTTATTAAACAAAATTGAGTCTGACCGATTAAATTTGTTTTCAAATAGACCAGGACTTATCGTTCTAACACATTAGCGATTATGTAGAGTTTATTTTCATTACTATATATATATATAGTGATTATAGTAACTGATGTTTTGTTAATTATGTAGGATGGTATATGACAAACACTGATTTGTATAATTCATGTTATCAAAAACTTTAAAATAATCATTTGGTTTATAATTTAAGGTTCTTATATGCATTTGGAAAACTGAATTTAAATGAAAGATTAGACAAACAAAAGGTCAACTTTGTCTTCAATCGTTATGTGTCAATGACCACGTGATGATATTTCCAGGTCCTAACATTCAAGGTTTTTCTAAACTTGAAGTTTGGTCCTGTATAATAACTAAGCTAGTCAGTGGCTTTGAATATCAAACTCTTTGGACTGTGACCGTCCTCTCTTCTTAGGTTGTTTGAAGTGTAGACAGTAATGACGTCAGTATTTCTGCAGTGGTTTTGTGTACTGTAAAATCACTGTATATGTGTGTGACCACATGGTGATTTTTCTAATTCTTAAAAGTCTGTGTCCAGATTGTATGAGTGTGATTTCTTAACAGTCTTAGCATTATACAGTCAAGATAAACAATAATTCATTCATTTATTATATTTAGTTGTAGGACGATTATTGTTTATAATAACTGTCTCTTTCAAATAATAAGTATGATTTACTTCAACATTAACTGTTCTACAGAACATTGTCTGAAAGAAGCTATGAACAGTTTAGAAATGTATTCCATGCTTTCACAAGATTTGTGTATGCAAAAAAGTTTGGAGGTGTGTTTGCCAGTGATCAATGCCTATACAGAAAATGGATGGATAAACAGTTAATCATTCATTTATTATTTCTATTTGTAACAAAATGAATTGGTACATACATTAAAATATGTATAATTAAATATAGACAATGATTACACGTAGAAGTATAGTAACACTGACGTAGTATATTTGTTAAAATAATGGTTTTAATATAGACATTGATCATATCTAGAAATTTGCCTTTGTAAAACATGAAATAAAATTATAAAGCATAATGTGTTAAATGAAATAATTTGTCAAGTTATGAAGTCAAATTAATAAAAGTGTAAGTTTAATTATTGCATGATATTCAATATATGTTTCATTGATGACGCATGCTGAGACACATTGAAAAACGATTTGCATTAGTAACACGATGTGGAACACCATTTTTAGGACATATAAATGGTATGGAAATGTAATTAATAATTTAATTTTAAGCATCCTTCTTAGGACAATTTAATTATAAATGATTTAATTAACTAATGAATTAGTTTTATGCATCCTTTTCAGGATGATTTAATTATAAATGAATTAATTAACTAATGATTTGTTTTGTTTTTGTAGTTAAACACAAAGCTACACAATGGGTTGTCTGTGCTCTGCCCACCATGGGTATCGCAACCCAGTTTCTAGTGTTGTAAGTCCACAAACATACCATTGTGCCACTGAGGGGCTAACTAATGAATTCATGTTTCATACCAATTAATTATAGTCATACTGAGATATGTTATGCTGAAACTATGACGTCATGGCAGCGTAGCAACACATCCTCCGGTGACAAGTTATGACATCATGGACGCCTAGAAATGCACGCCTAACAGCTCGCCATCTGGTGACAATTTATGGAACTATGACGTCATGGCCGCCTGTTTTCGCGGCCTAGCAATGCGCCTTCTGGTGGCAAAGTTTGGAACTATGACGCAAATGATGACATCCTTGACTCCACCCTCCCCCTCCCTGAGACATATAATCAGCGTGTGGCGGGAAAAATTGGTTTATTTATGTTTTTGTTTATTTGAAGTTAAGCACAAAGATACAAAATGGGCTATCTGTGTTCTGCCCACTCGAAACCCGGTTTTTAGCGTTGTAAGTCCGCAGACATACCACTGTGCCACTAGGGGGCGGATACTTTGGACAACAGAGTACCGGGATAACTATTCTAATAAGCGTTCCTCATCAAGTTCTGAAATTATAACCAAAAAAATTAACTAATTTGTTTTTTGTTTGTTTGTTTTTAGTAAAAAATGAATTCTATGAAACTTAATTTTGTTTTCATTTTGGAGAAAATACATTGTTCGAAACTGTGAAGTTGTGTGTAGTAATCAAAACTGATATCTATCTGTGTTATAATTATTCATAATCTTCAATTAAGCCCGGCATGGCCAGGTGGTTACGGCGCTCGACTCGCAATCAGAGGGTCGCAGGTTTGAATCCCCGTCACACCAAACACGCT
>NW_013666271.1:345954-352810 GCF_000517525.1 Limulus polyphemus
AGAAATTCAAAACAAACAATCTTCAATTATTTTTATATTTAAATAAAAATCCAAATAATGTTAATTTTCCAAAATATTGTATCATTTTCCCATTTGTATCTCAATTCATAACAAAAGGGAAAATGATCTTTCATCTTAATATGTTTTCCAGACTTCCTACTGGCTCTGCCAAAACATGCGACACATGACTTTTATCCACATATATATATCTAGTCACACGACTATCTATCTATTTAGTGTATTATTTCTATTTAACGAGTCACACGACTTCTATATCTATCTATCTAGACACAAAACTATCGGCCCGGCATGGCCACGTGGTTACGGCGCTCGACTCGCAATCTGTGGGTCGCGGGTTCGAATCCCCGTCCCACCAAACATGCTCGCCCTTTCAGCTGTGGGGGCGTTATAATGTGAAGGTCAATCCCACTATTCGTGGGTAAAAGAGTAGCCCAAGAGTTGGCGGTGGGTGGTGATGACTAGCTGCTTTCCCTCTAGTCTTACACTGCTTAATTAGGGACGGCTAGCGCGAAATTCAAAACAAACAAACTCACGACTTATATTTACTTTTCAGCTTAGAAATCGTCTTTATTTAAATATCTGAATGATGTGAAAGGAAAAACAAGTTTACATGGAATGCTCGGAAGCGTAGGAGAAAAGCAATTTTTATTGACCCTCAACTGAGGTATACTGAGAGATACAATTCTTTAGTGATGGTTATACGGGAAAATGATGTTCGGCTAAGTTTAAGGATATTGTCATAGTTCAGTGGTCTCCAATAGGTTGTGGCTTTCAGACAACATGATGTCCTTAAAAGATGGATTCGAACTCCATTTGCGTATTTTTTGATAATGAATAATGTTAACTCGGCGTGTAAATTTCCACCAGTTACGAAACTGTGAGAAGTCGTGTGTATTTGTCTTAAGTTTTCCATACGAGAAGACAAAGTGCGTCACCTGGTGTCAACACTGAGGCTCATCAACCTTATGTAGTTCAGCAATCTATTCAATCATGCAATTAGATATCATCGTGACTCAAGACAAGTATATCCTTGGTAACTTAAATAAAAAAATACCGTCAGTCTTCCCACACTACCTCGCTGGTTTAACGTTTAAAATGGAGTCTGATGTTACTGTCATTGTAGGAAAGATTACGTTGAACTGTTTGTTTCGTTACAAAGAGAAGCTGTATGTTGATAATTTCTTTATCTATTTTTCTGACCAAGGGATCACTGAAAATATAGCAATGCTTTAGTTTTACCCTTTCATTCCAGGTTTGAATCACATCCTGATTAACAAGAACATATCACAGAAATACAGGTGCAAACTCTAACAGATCGGAAGAACAACAATAAAATTTATCACACAACCATAGGTCTAAACACTAACAGATCTGAAAAACAACAAAGCATATTTTATCACAAAACTACAGGTCCAAACACTAAAACGTATAAAGAGCAACAACAACATATGACACACCTATATGAGACCAACGGTGTGAAAAACAATAACAATACGTTTTACCATATAGCTACAGGTGCGAATACTAGTTAGTCTGAAGAGCAAAAACTTTTTATCATACAACTACAGGCTCAAAATTTAACAGGTCTGAAGAACATCAACAGTCAATTTTTTCCTACAAACACCTTCGAATACCAGATCTGAAGAACAACCCTAAAATATTTTATCGCACAACTCCAGGCCAAAACACTTACAAGGTTTAAGAACAATAACACATCTTATCATACAACTACACGTCCAAAGAAAAACAACGATATATTCTATAACTGCAGGCTTAATCCCTAACAGGTTTGAAGAACAACACCAACTTATTTTTGCTATAATAACAACAGCATATTACAAAACTACATGTTTAAACAATAACAGAACTGAAGACAATATATATATATACACTTTAGCATCCAACAACAGTTCGAAACACTAACAAGTCTGAAGAAGAAGAAGAATATATCATACAACTACAGATCCAAACACTGTAAGGTCTGAAGAAAAACAACATAATGTAATCATAAAACTACAACTTCAAACACTAACAAGTTTGAAGAATAACAACATATCACACAACTTCAGGTTCAAACACTAACAGGTATGAAGTACAACAACATATTTTATCATACAACTACATGTGCTAATAGGTCTGAAGAAGAACAATCACAACATATTACATAATTACGGATCCGAACATTAACTGGCCTGAATTGCAAATGAACAAATTTTATAAAACAACTACAGGTTGAAATACTGACATGCCTAAAGGTCAATAACAACATATCACACCATTACGGGTCCAAACATTAACAGGTCTGAACAAAAATATATCACCTAATCACAAGTCCAAACACTAAAAGGCTTGAACAACAATAACAATACACCACAAAATTGAAGGTTCAAACATTAGTATGTCTGAATAACAATAACAACATATCACACAACTGCAGGTCCAAAAACTAACACGTTGGATGAGCGACAAACACATATAAAACACATCTACAGGTCCACAGACTAACAGATTTAAAGGATAAAAATATATTTTATCATACAATTATAGGTCTACACAGTAGCAGGTGTCAATAAAAATAACAACATATCGACACAACTACACGTCCAAACAACAATAGCTTTGAACAAAAATAACATTTTATCATACAGCTATAGGTGGGAAAACTAGCCGGTCCAAAGAACAAAAACTGATTTTATTATACAACAGTAGGTCCAAACACTAACTGGTCTGAAAAACATATTTTGGCCTCAACTTATAGTTCGACAGTTTCACATCTTACTATAAAAATGGTCCATTATGTGTATGCATGTCTGTCTTAGATTTCATCACGCACAGTTTTCTTGCTCGAATACCGTAACTATTTTTATGTGGTAACAGGAAATGTTAAGTATAAAATATCCGACGATGCAGATGGGTTATTTTGTTTTAGAATTTTGGTCAGAAAAAAGTGCGCAAAAAACCCCTTTAAATAGATCAGATTTCCACGATTTGTTTTTGTTTTCTTTATAGACTCTTCGCTTTGAATTTAAAGGCACAAGTACTTAATCAGTTAAGTGAATCAATTTTTACCTTCCACAAAACAAGGTATGCAAATAAGAATTTAATAACAAAGTAAAGGAAGAAGGGAAAAATTAGTTATTATTACCCTTTGCTGAATATCTGCTTGCTGAACGGGTAGCTTCAGCTGGTTGGATCGTAATGAATAGCCATATTATTAGTGTTAACCTTTCAAATGCTATAGTATCAAATTATAGTTTAAACTTATTCAACTTTGTATAATAACCAGCTACCATATTATCAGCATCATCATATCGATTGCTAAGAATTCAACATCTCGTTAAACATCTTTCAAATTAGTGTAATAAACAAGTACAATATTGTTAGTGTTATCACACTGATCCCTACCTTATTAGCCTCTAGTTAGGTTTCTTTCAATTTGTATAATAAAAAAATTGCCGTATTGTTAGTGTTATCACATCGATTGCTCTGGCATCAACTTCTAGCTAGACAGATTCCAAGTTTGTATAATAACCAGTTGCTTCATTAATAATGTTATCATATCTATTGCTGCAACATCAACTTCTAATTAGACATCTTTCAAGTGTTTATAATAATCAGTGCCAAATTATTAGTGTTACGATATTGATTGCTACGGCATCAACTTCTTTTTCGTCATTTTTTCAAGTTAATATAATAATCAGTTGTAATATTGTTAGCGTCATCACATCGATTGTTACGGCATGAAGTTTTAGTTAGACATCTTTCAAGTCTGTATAATAATCAATGGCCATATTATAAGTGTTATCATATCGATTGTTGCGGAATCAATTCCTGTTTAGACATCTTACTATAGAAATGATCCATTACATGAACGTGTATGTGAATGTGTTAACATTCATCACCCACAGTTTGCTATCCCGATTTTTGTATGGTAACCGGAAAACGTACGACGGTGCATATGGCCTATTTTGTTTTAGGATTTTTGGTCGAAAAAGAGAACAGTAAAAGCTCCTGAAATAGGGTATGTTTCTACGGTTTTATAGACTTTTGGGTTTGAAGTTAAAGACACGAGTACTTAACCAATTAAATGACTCAATTATTACCTTCCACATAGCTAAGTATGCAATTAGGTATTTAATAACAAAGAAAGTATGAAGGTTTTTGTTTGTTTGTAGTTGAGCACAAAGCTACACAGTGGGTTATCTGTGCTCTGCCCACCACGGGTATCGAAACCCGGTTTCTAGCGTTGTAAGTCCACCGACATATCGCCGTGCCATTGGAGGAGGAAGGGAAACATTATCTAATATTATCCTTTACAGAATATTCGTTTGCTTAACGGGTATCCTCAGCTAGTTTGTATTGTAATGAGTAGATATATTATTGGTGTTGATATTTCGAATGCTACAGCACCAACTTCTTGTTTTATATCTTTCATATTCTTTCCAGGTTTGTATAATAATTATAATTAGTTGTCATGCTCACTTCATTGGATGTCATTGCAATATTTAACTTGATTCCAAACTGTGATTTTGAAGTAATATTTAGCAATTAATTTCATAGTTTACTTGTTGTTTAGCTTAGTTTCCTTCCGATCATTTATCGTACAGTTACAAAGATTGCTGGAAGAGGTAATGGGTGAGAAGTGCACCTCCTGTTGTCGGGAGGCAAAATAATAATATAGTCGGTAGAACATAAATCCAAAATCACCTCCCAATGTCTTGAGTAGCAAACACGCCACTCCAGGAACAACAGCATGACGTCTTGAGTAGTAAAGAGACAACTCCAGGTACAACAGTATGACGTCTTGAGTAGTAAAGAGACAACTCCAGGTACAACAGTATGACGTCTTGAGTAGAAAACACGCAACTGCAGGCACAACAGCATGACGTCTTGAGTAGTAAAGAGACAACTCCAGGTACAACAGCATGACGTTTTGAGTAGTAAAGAGACAACTCCAGGTACAACAGTATGACGTCTTGAGTAGTAAAGAGACAACTCCAGGTACAACAGCATGACGTCTTGAGTAGTAAATATGCAACTCCAGGAACAACAGCACTCACATCTTGAGTAGAAAACACGCAACTGCAGGCACAACAGCATGACATTCGAAGTAATAAACAGACAACTCCAGGAACAACATCATGACATTGTGTTTAGTAAGTGAGCAACTCGAGGAACAACAGAATTGATATCTTTATTACCTACATCTAGACCACGCAAACACACAGAGCATGATTAATCTACGTTCAATCACGTAGGAGGAGCTTGTTAAAATGATCCGCACATTTTTGTTACAAAAAATATAAAACAATGTCAGTCAAAAATCTCTTAAGCCATTCTTACTGGTCCTGCAGGAAATAGATGTGGTACTACAGTACGAACTGGGTGATCCTATAGAGCCTGTTTCACTAAGTATATATTGATATATATTAAAGTGTGAACTGGGTGGTACAGAAAAGCCGGTTCTACCGTGTGTTAAAGGACATGCTGTTGGGGATACTCTAGTACTGGTACTACAGTGTGAACTGTATGTACCGAACAGCCTGTCTTAGTAAGAATATTCCGGTAATGATATGAGAAGGTACTGTAGAGCCCGTCCTGGTATAGATGTTGGACTTGCACATGACGATGTAAATCACTGTCTATTAAACTGAATGCTCAGTTTTCAAGCTTCAACTGAAATGAAAATTTTTAATTATAGTGGATATATAGGAAAGTCCAACATCTAAATGCACCATTCATTATTTGAAGCCAGTTGTGGAGATTGAAATAGTTGCTTCTAAAGAAACATATAAAACTAAAACAAGTTGTCTGTAAAACATATCTCTTGAAGGGTAGTTTGTTCTCCCCACATTATTTAAGCGCTCTTTAATTAGGATAATTTCATAAAATGTAATAAATTTGTGATGAAAAGTTGGCAATGAATAATTAATAATAACCGTCTACCCGTATGGTTCTTTCGAAAACTTGAGCTAGAAACTGTTAATATATTTTGCTTGGCCTAATCATTAATTATGTATGTACCTGCACGTCATTTCAATTTATAGTTTTACTACTCTAAATAAGCGGTCTTTAATCCGAATGATAAAAAAGTAAAAACGATCAATTTTTACACTAAGGTGAAGCTATAGTATAAACGTTAGACCTTTATATCACGTGACTTTTTCGTAGGCGGGCGCAAAAATTTTCATCAAATTTGAGCGGTTTTTTGTTGAATAACTTTTCACATGTGGCTTATATTTAGACCAAACTTGACACTTAATTGCGGGTTCTAAAGGTATATCAGTGTACCAAGTTAAAAAAACCCATAAAAGATAATTATGTTTTTCTATCAAATATATTTTCCATACTTTTGGTGCGAAGAAAAAAAAATCAAAATTGGAGATGATTATATCCTCGCTATTTCTTAATGGAGTGTCTTGAAATTTGGTGTGAAATACGAGTCCAGTAGAGCATATCCATAGAAAATATGTTTTTAGCTTAAAATTTGGTGTGAAATACGAGTCCAGTAGAGCATAGCCATAGAAAATATGTTTTAGCTTAAAATGTGGTGTGAAATACGAGTCCAGTAGAGCATAGCCATAGAAAATATGTTTTAGCTTAAAATTTGGTGTGAAATACGAGTCCAGTAGAGCATAGCCATAGAAAATATGTTTTAGCTTAAAATTTGGTGTGAAATACGAGTCCAGTAGAGCATATCCATAGAAAATATGTTTTAGCTTGGATTACCACAGTTCGAGATAGAGAAAGTGGAAAATCATTAAACTATCACTCCTGTTAATAACACGCAGTGTGTCCTGCAGCAGGTTGTTTTGGCCACACGACCGTGTATCTT
>NW_013666271.1:353775-389302 GCF_000517525.1 Limulus polyphemus
TTAAAATTTGGTGTGAAATACGAGTCCAGTAGAGCATATCCATAGAAAATATGTTTAGATTATCACATGAAGTGTCTGAAATTTGGTGTGAAATACGAGTCCAGTAGAGCATATCCATAGAAAATATGTTTTAGCTTGGATTACCACAGTTCGAGATAGAGAAAATGGAAAATCATTAAACTATCACTCCTGTTAATAACACGCAGTGTGTCCTGCAGCAGGTTGTTTTGGCCAAACACGCAGTGTGTCCTGCAGCAGGTTGTTTTGGCCACACGACCGATGTGGCGAATAACTAAATATCTAAACGTGGTGGATAACTTAATACATTGTACTGACAGATCCTTCCAATTCAAACTATCCCTAAAGGTATAACACTCGCTGCCTGCATAGTGTGCTGTTTGACATACTCTGGTACCGAATTCCTCGTAAATGTTACATCATTCTCATAATATACGTCATTTACAGTCAACTCCCTGGAAAAACGAGCACGTTTTTCATAGCAGAAATAGACACTACTTAATGACCTGGTTTCCATTCACAACAATACAGTTTGGTAAAAGATGAGTTTCGTTCTTACATCATATATAGTTCTGGAAAGCCTTTACCACTGCTGTCGGAGTTTAAGTCATACCGGAATTTCTATCACAATTTTAAAGAATGTAAAGAGAACCAAGTACAGAAATTCAAAAGCTTTTGTTGAGCTATTTCATTTTGTAGAGTTTTATTGTTTTGTACAGTTAGTATGCATTAACTGGAACTTCCACCAGATACAGGTAATATGTTGCATACTTTCTAAGAAATTAGTTAGAGAGACTATTTAGACTTGCCACCATTTAGATAACGCTTTCCTATATCGATTTAACTGTACTGATTAAACTTGGCACATCTCGTAGCATCATTTGATGATGATATATCATTTAACTAATAACAGCAGCCATGTTTCACATTTGAGACTTGTTTTTGTATACATTTCAAATGTTACAAATATTAATACTCGCATTATATTACAATCAAAATGTTACACCGATAAACAGCTTTGTTCTAGTAAGTTACGTTTATTGATTTTTCCATTCTGCCACAGTGAAGATGATATAATAGTAAACATTCTGTTCTAGTGTAATTTATACGTTAAACTTATTGAGACATATTGTTAAAATCGAGATGCTACACAAATAAACATTCTTCTTCTAGCGTAGTTTATATGTTACATTTATTGTCTCAACCACTCTGCTACAGTGAAGACGCTACACCAATAGAGTCCTATTCTAGTGTGGTATACATGTTACATTTATTGACACTCCTGGTCTGCTACAGTGAAGACGCTACACCAAGAGAGTCCTGTTATAGTGTAGTATACATGATAAATTTATTGTCTCAACCATTCTGCTACAGTGAAGACGCTACACCAATAAAGTTATGTTCTAGTGTGGTATACATGTTAAATTTATTGTCTCAACCATTCTGCTACAGTGAAGACGCTACACCAATAAAGTTCTGTTCTAGTGTGGTATACATGTTAGATTTATTGTCTCAACCACTCTGCTACAGTGAAGACGCTACACCAATAGAGTCCTATTCTAGTGTAGTATACGTGTTACATTTATTGACACTCCTAGTCTGCTACAGTGAAGACGCTACACCAATACAGTCCTATTCTAGTGTAGTTTACGTGTTACATTTATTGACACTCCTAGTCTGCTACAGTGAAGACGCTACACCAATACAGTCCTATTCTAGTGTAGTATACGTGTTACATTTATTGACACTCCTAGTCTGCTACAGTGAAGACGCTACACCAATACAGTCCTATTCTAGTGTAGTTTACGTGTTACATTTATTGACACTCCTGGTCTGCTACAGTGAAGACGCTACACCAATACAGTCCTATTCTAGTGTAGTTTACGTGTTACATTTATTGACACTCCTGGTCTACTACAGTGAAGACGCTACACCAATAAACAGTCTTGTTTTAGTGTAATTTACATGTTATATTTAATTACACTCCCATTTTCCTACAGTGAAGATGACACGCTGGTTCTAGTGTAGTTTACAAACTACATTCATTTACACAAACATTCAGGTATAATCAAGCCGTAATACCTATTTTGACCTTGAGAATGGCACAACTTAAAGAAAGTGATGTATAATTCTCGCTTTCTCTTATGTTTAACATTTCCTTTTTTTTTCATCGGACATTCGTTTTAGTACCAACGATAGCGACAACTCATTTAAATCGACAATTCATTTCAGAAAGGTAAAGTAACTAATATATTTGAGAAGAACGACAGGAATGTAGCTCCTAGCAACAGTACAGAACAACTGATGAGAAACAGTCGGATGTTGTGTTAAAATTAATGACAACTTCAAAAAACTGTAATCCAACGAAATGAGGGCATTTCAAACAAGAGAAATAAGCTATAAACCTGATATTCCTAGCATTAGGAATTTTCCTACTTGCTATTAAATTTTACCATTTAGGGCCTAACAAATTAGAGTTAGCTACTAAGCCTTAAAGTCAATCAGTAAAATCAAATATATACGCATTCAACCTCATGATTCAACAAGAGTTAACAAAAATATTCTATTTTACACCCGAGCACTTACAAAACAAACACATCTGGGTTTAACAGAAACTAAGAAAAGAGAGTCACTGAACTTTAGACTGACATAATTGTGAGAGGAAGTTATTTAAATTTAGAGACATATTCACTGATAATTAGCCAATGAAAATTAAAGGACACTTAGAAACATATTAATTAACAGTTACCAAACCTATAGTGATACTTAGAGACTCATTAATTGACAATTAGTTAACGGACCTGTAATGATACACAGACACATTAACTGATATCTAATTACCGATGCGCTAGACTTTGAGACACATTAACTGACTTATCTAACTTACAATGATATTTATTATTATTATCTTAACTTATAGCTAGTTACCAAACCTGTAACGACACTTAGAGACACATCATCTGGCAACTAGTTATCGAACCTGTACTGACACTTAGAGAACATTAAATGACAGCTTTCGAATTAGTTGCTGGACATGACACATTAACTGGCATCTAGTTAACAAAGATTTTATGACACTTAGAGAAATTATCTGATAGTCTGTTACTAAACATTAATGATCTTTGGAGAAACAATAACAGACAGACAGTTACCGAACGTGAAATAACATTTAAATACACAATAACTGACCGTTCGTTATCGAACACACAGTGGCATTTATTAACACCTTAACTTACAGCTAGTTACCGAACCTGTAACGACATTTAGAGACACATTCACTGATAATTAGTTACCAAATCTGCAGTGACACGTACAGACACACATAACTACAAGAGTTACAGAAGCTTTAATGAAACTTAAAGATAAGTAAACAAAGAGCTAGTTATCGAAACTGTAATGACACTTACAGAAATATTAATTAACAGCTAGTTACCGAAGTTATAACTTTCCTACACTGAAAATGTAATTCCAATAGTTACTTACCTCCACTCACATAAATAGCTATTCTCGTTGAGTGCTGCACTCTATATACAAAAAATAAATTTACGCATACCACAAGCCTTCTATCTCTCCTCCATTGGAATTGACCGATTCCAATGCGTCTCTCATTTAAATCATCATGTGTCAACTCTCCACAAATAAGAGTGTGACATACTCTCACGAGGCATGCGACTCCCTCTATTCAATTCTCCCAAAATAGAAATTTGAGTTTTGGCAGAAGATGGAAGCACCAGTTTTCAGTGGGGAGGAAGTAAGTACCTATTGGAAATACAATTTCAGTACAAGAAAATTATAACTTCCGATACGATACATTACCTCCTCTCATATAAATAGCTAGAATCCCACATTGAATAGGTGTAGGGACCGGTTCGAGGAAAGAAAAGAAGCATCCTTCGAAAGTGTCCGAAGGACACACCTTGAAACGAGAGTCAGATTCGAAGATTTAACGTGGGAAACTGCACCACTTCTAAACCAGGTATACTCTTCGCCCAGCTGAGAAATGTGTTGCATATATGGGCAGAAAAACAGAGAACTGTGGCTGGATAGTGATATAACCATGCAATATTTTTGAAACCCAATCCCATAAAATATAAAAGCGGGTAAAAGCAATGGATGTGCTCCTAGGTGTAGAGTGGCTAGGGCGCGACAGACCTTACACGGCAAGTCAACTACTTCTAAAACCCAGGCTGCTGGGAATTAACATCCACGTGGGGGTAGGATGAGGATCATACTGTCGGTAAGTCAACTACAATCCAAAACCCTGCCATCAGGTGGGGGTAGGAAAGAGATTCATACCATCTTCACCACACGTTCAAGGGACCAGAAAGAATATAAAATTCCCCTAACTCCTGAACAGGGCACATGTGACTAAGATAAATTGATATACCAATCCGGGAACCTGATATCCGGTATCAAAAAGATGTCTAAAAAGAGTGGAGAGTCTGGAGAAATGTCAACACCTAAGACAGTGTAATGGGTGACCATGAAACCCTATATTTAAAAGCAGCCCCCACCAATTTATTCAATACAAGGCATGGTAGGGATGGGCAGCCATCCCCTTCTGCTTTACCTATGTAGTCCATGGGTGGGTTCAGTCCAGGATGTGCAAACTTATGAAGCAATTTTATTGTGAGAATAAACCAACAAGCAATCTTATGGAACACCCCATCTCCGTTGTGTGGGTTGTGTGGCCATAGAATTATAACATACAAGTCGACATGGCTTGATAGTGTGGATTTGAACAGTTAAAGAATACCTGGTCAGGCATCCCCATCACAGTGCAGAATCCAAACAATGAGCATTAATAAAAGGGAAAAGAGCCCATGAAAAGGAAATATAAGAAGAAATAACTTAACCAATCAAAGTGTTACTGAATTCTTATGTTCTAGAATGGCTACAGGTGGAAGACTATAACCTGAATAGGAAGAAAACCACAATCTGATGTAAATAGTGAGAGACAAACGTATCATGGGTAGTCTACATGCCCGATTGAAGAAGTACTTACAAAGGATGATGAAGGTGAAATGCCAATGAAAAGGTAAGATATCGAATTGTGTGAGAAGACACTCGGAACAATTTATGGAAGGAAAAAGCCAATTGAATGAAGAGTCAAACCTAATTGGTGGAGGAGAAAGAACACAAACAGAGGACGGTTGCCAAGGGAGAAAGAAGCGGGAACCACAGAAGGAAGCTATGCAGGAAATATAACAGAGGAGAGCACATACAGGACATAAAAATCTATCTGGATCAGGGCGAGGATAAAGGTGTGAAATGAAAGGAAGGAAAAGTGGCTAAACAGAGGAGTTATCCTCACAAGCCACCGAACTGTTAGGGGGGAAAAACGATCTGGAAAAAGAAGATATGTAAAAGAACAAAGAGTATGTGAAACATTGATGGCAAATAAACAGACCACTGATGTCCACTGGCAGATAGGAGAAGGAAGGAAAACATAAGAGAAGGTGAAACAAGGAACACTGGGAAGAGTGGTTCGAACACAGGCAAAGTGAGGCAGTGCAAGAACACAGTAATATCCCCATCCAGAAGAGCAGCCCACCACAGGAGATGACAAATCCACAAGGAACACATCAACAGGTAAAGTGTAGGAGAGGTAAATACGGAAAACGAAAGATGTGGAACAGGACCACCGAAAAATCCGAGACCAAGGAGACAGAAGACCCCCAATCCGAAAGTCACGAGAGGAAATCCACATGACTAAGAATGGTGGGTTGATCATGGGGAAAACCCTGGACCTAAAAACCAACAACAGAAAATGTTCATTTGCATTGTTTGTTTGTTTTTGAATTTCGCGCAAAGCTACACGAGGGCTATCTGTGCTAGCCGTCCCTAATTTAGCAGTGTAAGACTAGAGGGAAGGCAGCTAGCCATCACTACCCACCGCCAACTCTTGGGCTAGTCTTTTACCAACGAACATTGGGATTGACCGTCACATTATAACGCCCCCACGGCTGAAAGGGCGAGCATGTTTGGTGTGACGGGGATTCGAACCCGCGACCCTCAGATTGCGAGTCGAGCGCCTTAACCACCTGGCTATGCCGGGCCTCATTTGCATTGAGAAACTTCCATGTAGGAAAGGCGAGCGAAACAAGCCAGAAAAAAATGCTCATTGTTGGGAGAAGTTGGATAACCTCACCAATGATCAGAGGAAAACCAGGCATAAAGACAGAGAACAGGAAGGTCTGGATGAAACACTGGTGACCAAGGGTAGCAAAGAAAGGCTGGAGACAGGGGACAAGGTAATGGAGGAGGAGAAGCTGTGGAAAACAGCTGGGACAGCCAGAAAAACCACCAGAAGGATTGAACACGTGGTGTCAAGGATGAACAAAATCACCCAGAGAAGAAGGAGAATGGCAGAATAGGCAAATGTGTAGGTCCAATCCTTGCTGAAAACATCAATAGCCAGAGCAAGAAGACGTCGAACTGAAGACCAAAACCATGGCAATTTGTAGTTAAGGGATATAGTAAAAGCCTCAATGTAAGGAGTACCCCACTGAAGTCAAAGGCACTGGAAAACAAAGGGATTGAGAGACCACTCTGTTGGTTAAATGTTGTCTGGACTGGAAGCTGACCCACAACAAGAGTGAAAACACCTGGAACATGACATGCAATGATAGGAGTATCGAGCATGTGGGCCAAAAAAAAAAAGATCCAATGTATGATTACAAAAGGATGGAGAATGGGTGCTGCCTTGGTGATTGAAATAAGCAACCATTGGAGAAAAGTCGGAATGGATCATTGTCAAAGGATTTCTAGCCAGATGGAGAAAATGAACCAAAACACGACCTACAGTGAGAAACTCCAGGATGCTGATAGAATAAGACCTCTTGGCCACAGACCAAAAACCCCGAATCTTCCAGTTGATCAACTCATGCTCCCCATCCCCGAAGGAATGCGTCCATGAAATGTGGAAAAACAGATGAGGAGTAGGAAGTGGGACACCCGCCAATGTGTGAGTCACATCTAACCACCAACACCAATCATCAACAAGAATAGGAGGAAGTGTAATAAGATCTGACAAAGGATTTCTTTGAAATTCCATTGTCGTAAAAAGCCCGCACATGAGCCTCACCTAAGAGGATAAGGTCTACCATGAAAGATCACATCCCCAAAAACGATAGAATTTCGCGAACTGTAATCGAATTGAAAATCCATTGAACAAAGTCGAAGAGGAGAAGGGCAGGCCTGACTGAGGTATGTGAAGAAAAAGAAAAACACACAAATGTTCAAGATATTTGATAGGACACAATAAGGACATCTCCAACTTGAGGAACAGCCAATTATAACCAACTCTAGGAGCAGCTGATAAAGGTAACAAATGGACTACTGTTCGGAACAGGCGAATAATAGCCAGTCGACCAAAGAAAAAGATAAGCACAATCCGAGTGCATAAGTGACAAACGAATGCTCTGAATGCTTGACAAAACATACAAGGCCAAAGCAAGTCCGAAGGGCAGTGTGCAAAACAGAGAAACCAGCCCATGGAGAATAAATTGAAGAGAGAGTCGCGAATAATGAAATATCGGGATATGCAAATAATCATTTGTGACATCCCTCTTTGTCATAGATAAACCCGGAGAAAAACCCACCTTAGGGTGAGAAACAACTCCAAGGTAAAATGGGGCAGATTGAAAATGAGAATGAGGTGGGACAAATCTAGTACCAGTCTCCGGTTTGGTGCGAGGACAACAAATAGCCTGGTAGCAGGATCTCAAGCCATGAGGAAGGAAAAGGGGATCAGGGATAAAGAAGATGGGAAAAGAAATAGTAGGACAAGTCCCACTGATAAAACCCGAAGAAGCCATGGAACTATAGTGAAAGATCACCAAGGGGTAACAATATAATATAGTCAAGCTCCTACTGGACTGGAACCCTCTAGTTAGTCACAAGTACTGTTGGCAACATGCCCATCAATGTTGAATAAAACAATGAGATGAGAAACCCCTGGGAGAGGACAGGAATTGGTAGATAAGGGCCAGGACGGGAACGAATTGGGGCGTGTCGTGCCTCAAACTACGACAAACGTGAAACCAAAGAGGAAAGGGTCGAGTGTTGATCCACAGATTACACACGAGATTCCAAAGCTGTAGATACTTGATCGAAAACAACTCGCTAAAGAAAAAGTACAGAAATACCGAAAAGAAAGAGATAGCAAATCGTACCCGGGAAAAGGTCGTATCGTGACCCAGAAAATCCCAACTATAGTGAAACCACGTGTATAAAGCGAGAGACGAAGACGATAGACGAGCCAACATGGAGGTAATAAGGAATCATAGAAAAACGGAGAATTGGATAAAACATAACATACCTGAGAAATCATGTCGAAAAATGCTGTATTAGGCCTGACCGATTCTGCAGGAGGGGTAGGGAAAAAAACATGGCAAAATCCAGTGGTGTAAAAAAGGCTATCAAATCGTTATGAGCCTGAACAGGTTTAACTTGTTCAGGAGGATTAGTGGGACACGTGCAGGAGAAAAAGGTTGACCCATATAACGATCAATCTCACGATGGATAATAGCAGAGAAATCCAACGACGGGTCTCCCCCACTTGCAGCCTGTGAAAATAGTGCTAGAGGTATGATACCCGAAGTGGGAACACGAATTCATTGTAGAAATACGCAAGTCAAACAAAAGTGTTTGATGTAAAATATGCGAGTGAGAGAAAAAAAAAAAATGACCGTGAAATTAAGGTAAATCAAAAGATTTCCTCAATGTAATGAAAAAAATAATAATGAAGAAATTCCACTTCAGAAATTAAACTCTTAAAATCACGATTCACACTGAATAGCACCAAAAAGAAAGAAAAAAAAAAGTCTGAACACGATTACTGCCAAACGAGAAGTAATAGTTTTGTAGAATTAAATAGAGGGAGTCACATGAGTCATGAGAGTATGTCGCACACTTATTGATGGAGAGTTGACGCATGATGATTTGCATGAGAGACACATTGGAATCAGACAATTCCAATAGAGGGGAGATAGAAGGCTTATGGCATATGTAAATGTTTTGCATATAGAGGACAGCATTAAACGTGAATAGCTATTTATATGAGCGAGGTAATGTACTGTATCGGAACCTGTAACTGCACGTAGAAAAACATTAAAGGGCAGCTAATTACGAACTTGTAATGATAGATAGAGACACTTTAACTGATAGCTGGCTACCGAAGCGTTAATGACACTCGGAAATATTAAATGATAGCTAGTTACCGAACCTAGAGACACATTAACTGACAGCTGTTTATCGAATATATATTGACATTTATAGACACGTTAATTTACAACTAGTTACCAAACCTGTAATGACACTTAAGAGACATTTTAACTAGCATCTAACTAACGAATAATTTATGACACTTAGTGACACATTAACTGATAGTTTGTTACCAAACATGAAATGAAATTTAGATACAACTCAACTGACAGCTAGTTAACGAACCTTTCATGACACTTAGAGAAATATTAGCTGACAGCTAATTACCGAACCTATAATGACACATTGAGACACATCAATTGTCAGCTAGATACAGAGCCTGAAATCACATTTAGATGTTTGTTTGAATTTATGCACAAAGCTACACAATGGGCTATCTGTGCTCTGCCCACCACGGGTATCGAAACCCGGTTTCTAGCGTTGTAAGTCCGCAGACATGCCGCTGTGCCACTGGGGGGCGAAATCACATTTAGAGACATGTCAAATGACAGCTAGTTACCGAGCTGTAAAAATATTTAGAGACATATTAACTGACAGCTACTTACCGAATACGAAGTAAAACTTTGACACACATTAAATGTCAGTTTTCGAACCTCTAATAACACGTTACCTTAATTCTAGTCACCAAACTTGGAGACACATCAACTAGCATTTAGTTAGCGTAGCTTTAATGACACTTACAGATACATTATCTGATAGTTTGTTACTAACATTAAATGGCTCTTAGAGACACGTTAACTGATAGTTTGTTACTAACATTAAATGACTCATAAAGACACGTTAACTGATAGTTTGTTACTATGTAAGAAATGACATCTAGAGACACCTTAACAAACAAATAATTAACAAGCCACAAGTCTTTAATAATATTTAGAAACACATTACCTGACAGCTAGTTATCAAACATGCAATGAAACTTATTGGAAACTTAACTTACAGCTGCGTATCGAACCCGTAATGACATTTAGAGACACATTAAATGTCAGTTAGTTAACGGACATGTAATGACACATAGAGACACATTAACACCTAGTTACCAAAGCTTTAGTGAGACTTAGAGACACATTAAGTGATACGTTGTTATAAAATGATACATATTTATACCTTAACTAACGGATAGTTAACGAAAATGAAATGAAACTTAGAGGCACACTAACTGGCATATAATTATCGAACATGTAATGACACTTAGAGAGACATTAGCTGGCACTAGTTAACAAACTCTAATGACATTGAGAGACACATTAATTGAGAGCTAGTTACCGAACCTGTAATGAAACTCAGAGATGCATTAACTGAAAGCTACGTATCGATCCTGTAATAACACTTAGCGTTATGTTAAGTGAGAATCAGTTACCCAACCTGAAAATGACACTTTGAGACAAATTAACTAACAGCTAGTTACTGAACCTGTATTGACATTTAAAAACACATTAAATAATACTTCCTCATCGAACTTTTCACGACACTTAAAGACGTATTAACTGACAGCTAGGTACCGAATTTGAAATGACTCTTAGATACAAAATACCCTGACAGTTAGTTATTAATTTGCAATGACACTTATTGATTACTTAACTGACATCTAGTTATCGAACCTGTAATGACATTTAGAGAAACCTAAAATTAAAGTTAGTTAAAGAACCTGTGGTGAGATTTAGAGTTACAGTAACTGACAGTTTGTTATCGAAACTGTAATAACACTTAAGAGAATATAAAATGAGAGCTACCACACTTCTAATGACATTTAGAGATATATTAATTGACAGTTGGTTACCAAAACTGAATTGGTACTTAGAGTCACATTAAAACTTGCTGAATTAGCAAAACAAAGTATAACAGCAAATATTAATCAAAAGAGAACATTTTCTTTAAATATCACAGTCAACTGAACACTGGCTATTGATAAGAAAATTAAAGCATAAGTACAAAGCTTTCATTAGCTGGTTAGTACATTATGTTGCCACTGACAGCTTTATTGACAGTTGGTTGATTCAGATATCAATTATTCACTCAGTGAAAGAATCTAACAGGGTGCCAAGGCAACAGAGGAAAAGACAGAAGCCAAGTATGATTACAGTAAAGACTCATCAAGATAGTAAAAAAAGGAGGAGACTCAAAGAGTTTGGAAAATTAAAAAAAAAAACAATGATGCAAGTGTTCACAAATGTGCTAAAATGGGATTGGATGAAGTAGCTTACTTAGAAGGAAAAACAAATACTTGTTCAAATTGAATATAGGTCAAGAAGATTGTTCACTATGTTTAGTTCAAAGAAAAATAACTGACTACCAAATGCACAAGGAAAATAGAAACTGCATTTCAAAAGTTGAAAGAGTTAGACGAAAAACAAAACTAACGAAGGTGAAGGATTATAACTTAACACAGAAAATAAACAAGTCTTTCAAGTGGTGAGTAAGGCAAGTTTAAAGAAACTACTTGTGCCATCTAGTGTCCAAAATTACTATTGTAAAGTACTGTAGAAGAAAAAAAAGAAGGTTGTTCAGAGAAAACTTCTAGGAAAATTAACCAAAAAGTGGTCCATACAGTTAGTTATTTAATTGTTTTGTTTACATAATTTGATCTGAATTTGTTTTTTAAATTGATCCTTCAACAAACCTTTTCTATATTATTATATTGATTACTTACAATATTACATCAATGGTGAAAATTTTCAATTTCATCTTATTACTTAGTTTTGAACTATAACAAAATATTAATTTATGACACTGTTTTACCATTATATAAGGCTGAATAACATTATGTTTGTCAAAGTAATGCCCAAAACTTGCACAAGATTTACCACAGTTTCTTGTGATTTTTTTATCTTGACCTTTCACTTTATATTTTCATAAAGCTACGCACAAACGTACAATAAAAACATAAGATATAAATTATTACAGGTTTTAATAACATTATCTAATATTCTAAACTTTAAAAGGTACCCTATGTAAGTAATGAATTTAATGTGTAACTTGTATGTATTATAATTCTTTTAGTCACCTACTTACAGTTCAAATTTCTTACGAATCTGAAGACTAACAATATTTCAAAAAGTTTCAGCTATAATAAGTAAATATGATTAAAAATGGGAGATACTACTTCCTGTGATATAGTACAAGATGAAAATGGAAAAATCTTACAAGAAATTATGAGTTTAGACTGAATCTTTATTTAAATGTACAATAACTGTTTTATACATTCTTTCAGTTCTGTAATCAAAACATGTAAAAAGTACCACAACAGTTTTGTAGAGAAGAGAAACATGAATTCCATGAGAAAGCCAGAAATTTAAACGAATGTTTCAAGATTGTTAAGTGAAACTGCTATCTTAAAAAAAGTGTACTGTTAACGTTAAACAGTAAAAATGTTTGTATAATCTGGTAAGTAATATGTTCTAATTTCAAATTATTGCAATAACCTTATACCAGATAAACAGCACTATATTACACCTATTATAGCAATCATGAAACATACAACACTAAAGTACAAGTGGAGGCAACTAATGATTTGAAGTATAATAAAGAGAAATGCATGACCATATGTGCAGCCAGTTTTACTCTATTACTCAACCCACAAATATCTGTTCAAATTTCTTTACCCGATTGACATTATTTTTGTTCTGTTATAAACGTCTTTTAAGCTGAATTATATTTTTCTAATCAGAAGTACATGGATATCTTCTAACTTTCTACTTAAATCTCAAAATGTAATTTTCACTAATCTAGTGTTAGTAAGCTCAGTATTAATTATACTTTCTCTTAAGTTAACAACAAAGTAATTACATACTTTCATTACTTTTTCAGTTTGTACTTGTACCAGATCTGACTTAAAAGCTCTTGAAAAACTATCATCAATTCTATGTTTTAGTATTGCTCAATCAGAAAAAAAAAAAAAGTTGTTAAATATATTATAGAGAATTTGTATTTATGACACGACCAGAAAATGTCAATCTCACTTCTGTTAGTATACAGCTCAGCATTAGTTTATGAACATACAGTCAGTTTGAATTCTTTCTTTCATCATAACAGCTTTTATTAGTTAGCATGATACTCAAAGGATGTTCATTGCTGCCTGACATAATAGTAGTGGGAACAATAAGGTGCTCCTCTTGTGATAGTATCCTTTCCTCTATTGCACTAAAAGCAAGTTGAGAAGGAAGATCAGTTTGTTGGATTGGACACCAGATAGCTGCAGATATTGTACTGGGAAGCTCCATCCAGTAAGGAAAGAACTGTCCACACAGAGCCACAGTCGAACAGCTACTAGGGCCAGAACTACAAGCTACATGAGAGTATAGTATGGGATGGAAAATCACAGTACCAGTCAAGATTTCTATAGTACGGTACCACAAATACATTATATTTACAAAATGTTAATTCTTCATCTATAATGATAATTACAGAGGTATTATATTTATTTGGAAGGGTATATGGTATATCCATAAAATAATTCATTAGTCTTCATCTAAATGTAACAATTCTGGGTTAGTCACATTAGTGTTTGTGTGTATGTATTTATGTATATACGGTTTCATCCTTTAACTTTCTGGTTCACTGAATATCAACACATTACCTTATTACATATAGTTAAATGGTTCTCATTTTCTCGTGTTGTTGTAATTAAATGACAAAGTGTGTATATAAGAATACTGGGGATATCAACACACTAATTTTCAACTAGCAGCAGTAATCCTTTTTTCCCAGCTGATTCTTCAACACTGTAACCTAGGTTGTAGTACTGATAGATATTAAACAGAGGCAGTTGAGAAGTGAATCTATCTGTACCCACTACCAATTCAATTACAAAGCATTTTGTTTTAAACAGTACCAAATGTAACAACCCCTTCATTACAGGTGACCAACATATATCTTGCACCTTTTTTAACTAACCAAGGCAAACAAACCCAATTTCATAACCTGAATATGTTATATATTCTAGTAATGAAATCAAATTCTTGCACAAATGCTTGTTTTCTCACTTCCAAATGATTGTAATTTTTAAACTTTAGTGTAGTTTAACTACAAATAATTCACATGCAATACTTTCTTTTTATTAACAAATTACTTAAATAACAGGTTTTTTTTCCACCAACACAAAAAAGAGCAACAAAACTTTAAGTGATTTTCAAACAAGGCTTAGGCAACAAAGTGTAAAATAAACATGCTTCCAAATAATACTAACAACAATGAAAAGCATGCATAAATAAAAATGAACAAGTCCACTTTTTCAGGCTTTCAGTGGGTTAAGTTTTCATCACAAACAACTCTATAAAAGTAATCCTTAATAAAGACAGAACTCTCTAAAACTCTGGACCAGAGTGTTGTTTTTTTCTCACCTAAGGTATTTGTTTTATTTTCACTTCTAGAACCATGTTTTTCAATGTATAGTTGTGGACCTTTTGTTTCTTAAACACTGTTTGTAAGTGTATATTAGTTTTACACTGAGAAGTCATATTTTTTTCTAGTAATATGGGTATATGGATTATAAAATTTTCTCAACTTACAAATAGAACTCATATTCTTGTAAAAACTTACTATGTTGTTAGAGTCTGAAGTTTTTGGAGAAAGCAAATTTATTTTTGGTTTTGGCAGATTGAATAAAAATTTATATATGAATCAAATATTTGATACCAACAATTATTTGTTGCTGTACTATCCACAGTAACCATTTTTCATCAATCATATGTGTAATTAATACACTTTAAAATTATGAAATCCTTATATTAAAAGTACTGAAGAGAGTTTATGCCCAAATTATACCTCACTGTAAAAATCTAGTGTCAATGCATGAGAAAAACAAATTTGAATAAATATCTTAAGGTGATAACCAAACTGTTATAAATACTAACTGTATAATAGTTTTACATTGTGCAAAAAAATAGAAAATTAACAGTTTGATTCACATTTTAATTACTAATAAATTATAAAAAGATGGCAGGGTGCATACTGATCAATACTCTAGTACTTTTCTGCAAGCAAGTTTCCCTGTGATTTATGTAAAATCCAAAAGTAATACTATAAAGTAACAACCAAATAACACACAAACTCACACCCAATCCATAGCAATTAATGTTTTATTTGTCCTATTTTCATTCATCACATTTATAAAAACAATGATGGAAATGAAATCTGAATGGAAAATAAACTAATGGCAATGGTTTCGGACAGTGGAGAAGGCTGGACACATTAAAAAAAGCCAGCTGTATAATGAAATAAAGGTGAAGCTGCTAAGAACTGACATTCAAACTTAATAAGCAGCCAATCAGCCAACTACGTACAGCCCAAACAAGGAGTCTCATTTAGCCATTTCAGGATCCATAAGATGGATGGAATATATCCATTATCTAATGTTAGGGTTTGATACCTTTTGATGCATAGCTGGCCTCCCCAGAGAAGTTGATGGCAGTGGATATGGCTTCTTGTGTCCATTCAGTGGACTGTTGAAATTTTGAAGCAGAATTGCTACGATGACCATCTTGACTACACTGAACAAGACACTTATTGTTAGTCACAAATAAACACTTCTTAACTGCAGAAAGACATAAATATTCACCTGCCTACATTAACACAAGGAGCGTGCTCTGGTTACAAAGAATAATATTGCTATATAAATACATGTAAGTACCACCTGAGAGATTACAGCACATAACTATTATGTATATATATATATATATATATTTATATATGCAATTACTACTAAGAAATTACGGAATAGCAGTATTGTATATACATGTAATTCCCACTGACAAACAGAATTTTATACCTGTATTTAATACTGAGAAATAAGAGCATAATGTATATACATGTAGGTACTAGTGGGAAATTGCAGTACCAGTTTGTTTGTTTGTTTTGAATTTCGCACAAAGCTACACGAGGGCTATCTGCGCTAACCTTCCCTAATTTAGCAGTGTAAGACTAGAGAGAAGGCAGCTAGTCATCACCACCCACTGACAACTCTTGGGCTACTCTTTTACCAAGGAATAGTAGGATTGACCATCACATTATAATGCTCCCATGGCTAAAACGGCGAGCATGTTTGGTGGGACGGGGATTCAAACCCGCGACCCGCAGATTGTGAGTCAAGCTCCCTAACCACCTGGCCATGCTGGGCCTATAGTACCAGCATTATGTGTGTGTGCACACAAAAATCAAAATCATTCATAATGAGACTAAAAAGCAATCAACTCCTAACCCGTAACTGATTCTCTATAGCTGCTGACTAGTTTGACATCTGCATTTGGATCTTGTCTTATAAATGGAATATCACCAATTCATTTGGGAGCTATGACCACAGACATTTTCTGTCATAAGTTAATGATGATGACAAAAACTGGTAATGGAAAAAAAAATATTTTTTTTCAATCTCATTGTGAATGTTTTTGATTTGTATTAATTTCATTATTGTTATATAGTGCTTCTTTGATTACCTATTTACAATTGTTTATTCATACACATACACACTAGTTGAAGGTATCCATTAAGGGAGCAAAAAGTGTATAAAAAACTATGCAAGATAATGTTTCCCTTTCTTATTTCTATTTTATTAAATCCCTAATGACCTCATTAGATGCTAGTTGTATATCCAACTTTGTAGAAGGTAATAATTGACTCATTTAACTGATTAAGTACTTGTGTCTAAATTCAAAGCCAAAAGTTTATTTAAAAAATGAAAATATGCCCTATTTCAGGATGTTTTTATACCCTTTTTCGGGTAGAAATCCAAAAAGTAAAATAGCTCATATATACTGTGAAACAGTATCTAGTTACCACAAAAAACTTATGGCAATAAAACAAGCCAACTGTGGGCGATAGAAATCAAAATTCTCTATAATAGTTTAAATGTGTCTCATTTCAGGGTGTTTTTACCTCCCTTCTTGACAAATATCCTACAACAAACTAAACCTGTACACTGATGGACAGGTTCCACTTTTAGATAATAAAGTTAAAAGATGGCTTGTATGGGTAAGGAAAAAACTTTAATAAAAGTAACAAATGTACAACATTTTGACAAGGTAGTCTCTTGAAACTTTGTATATTTGTCACTTATGATAGAATTTTTTTTATCACCAATTCAAATCAATCAATATGTGGCAGGAATTTTGGTAGTAGATCCTCCGAGGTGAGCCTCTCGTGATGGTGGTGTGGGCTGTACTTGAAGTTTTGTGGTTTCAGCTAATTTAAAGATTGTGTTGACATGACAGGTTTGAAGATGCTTCAAGCAGTCAGGAGGAGTCCAGAGAGCCTTGAATAGGGGAAATCCAGAATTCACAAACCATATAACCTATGTGGGACATAGGGTCTTTCAGGGTGGCAGGGATCTATAAATCCAAAGTTGGAGAATTTTGATGGAGGGAGGTGGGAACAGGAGTGCCCCGAGAAAACTCACCTTCACGGTCCAGGTGTCAAAAAAAGTATGCCTGGGACATGCCTGAGCAAAAAAATTGGAACGAATAAGAATGTTGGTGGGAGAAAAGGTGAGAGTGAGAAACATTACATTAGTTTATCAGGATATAGTTGTGATTGGGACGTCACAGGTTTGGAAAGGAACAGTCATATTCGTCATCATTGTTGTTGTAATCATCATAGTAGGTTGGGTTGAAAGGGGAGAAGTTGTCAAAAGTTGTAGGGTCAGAGGATACAGTGGGACCGGTGTCTTAGAGGAAGATTTTGAGAAGGTTGTTTGTTGAACGTGGGTGATGGTGGTGGTTGAGTGTGCGTGGTTTTTCTCCTGGTGTGAGGTTTAACCTGTGTGGTCATGATAGCAAAAGAGGTAGTGTCTGTTGACATAGCTGAATTTCTGGTTGGCTTGATCAGTGGTAGAACTGTTTCTGCTTGTTTGGGTGAATTGGTCGGTAGAGGGCAATGTGGTGTGTAGTGTCTTGAAGTAATTGCAATTATTTCATCGGACCAAAGGTTGTGAAGCTTGTCTATGATTTCTTCTACGGGGTTTTTCAGCTTTAAAATTAAAGTAGTGGTAGAAGCAGCCTTGGCTAAGAATAAGTTCTGCTGTCAGTTTGGATTGTGTAATGATTTTCATGAATTGAGTTGACTTGCCAGTTAATTAGGAGCAGATCCAGTGAACAGCATGCAGCTTAGTGTTGGTTGATTGTTCGATGGATTATTGGATTTCTTTAGGAGTTATGGTGAGGTTGATGCCTCAAATGAACACTCAGAACAGGTGGGTTTTACTTTTCAGGGTTGTGAAGGTAACATGAGAGGAGGAATTTCAAGGACTACAGAGATATGTTAAGTCAGCATGGCTTCAGGACTGGAGAAAAACTTCCACCATCAAAGGATTCTCGTCTTTGTGATGTTGATTCATACTCTACACTTAAATTTGTTAATAAAGGCAATGATTTGGCATAGGGAGAAGTCACTGGGTAATTCATCTAGAATTACCAGAGATACTGGCAGAATCATATGGTGAGATTGTGCAGGCCTATAACAGGACATAGCTCAAAACATGTCTTGCTGGCTGGGCTGCAAGTCAAGGAATCCTTGTATCTTGATGTACTATTGTACCAACTGTACCCATTCAAACTATCTCCACACATTATATATACTTGTAGTTACTAATGAGAAATTAGAGAATAACAGATTATATATATTTGTAGTTACTACCAAGAGATTAGGGAATAACAGATTAAAGATACATGTAGTTACTACTGAGAGAATAGAGAATAACAGAGTATACATACTGCTGAGAGATTAGAGAATAACAGATTATATATCCTTGTAGTTACTGCTGAGAGATTAGAGAATAACAGATTATATATACATGTAGTTACTGCTGAAAGATTAGATATTAACAACATTACATACATAAGGTGATTGTACAGAAAACCCCACAGTTAAAATGATTATATTTTAAAAACAAATTATTATAGAGGAATTCTATTTTACCAAAGGCACCTTGAGAATCACAAATCTTATTACAGAAGTTTTAACATAGCTTATAACATAAACATTTATATATAAAGATTTGATTATTTGTTTCTTTGAATTTTGAGCAAAGCTATACAAGGGTTATCTGCATTAGCCATCCCAAATTTAGCAGTGAAAGAGTAGAGGGAAGGCAACTAGGCATCACTTCACACTCCCAATTCTTGGGCTACTCTTTTACCAATGAATAGTGGGATTGACTATAATGCCCCCATGACTGAAAGGGTGAGCATGTTTGGTGGGATGGGGATTTGAACCCGTGACCCTCAGATTACAAGTCAAGCACCTAACCACCTGGTCATGCCAGGCCCGAACAACATTTTAAATTAATGCCTTTAATCAGCTGACAAAAGAGCAGAAACTGTTCCATATACAGATCTATAACATCCTTACCCACACGATGAACAAAAAATGAACTGTTAAATACAGATACTAAAATTAATGTTCTTAACCAGACGGAGAACAGAACACAAACTGTTAACTACAGATACTAAATTAGTGTTCTTATTCAACTGAACAGCAGATTACAAATGTTACATACACAGATACTTTTTATCATCTTTAAATCATGTTAGTTAAAGTTTGTTTGTAATTAAGCACAAAGCTACACAATGGGCTATCTGTGCTCTACCCACCACGAGTATCGAAACCCGGATTCTAGTGTTGTAAGTCCGCAGACATATTGCTGTAACATTGGAGGGGTTGTTAGTTAAAGATGTATAATTGGATGAAAGTTTTAAAAATTAACACCAATTTTTAGACCTACCTGTGTCTGTTTGTACATCTGAGTTTGACAAAACTGAATAGCTTGTTGCAGTACAGGAGGTGAAGTATCCACCTAAATAAAGAAATGATTATATGGGAAATATGTGTGGATTAAAAGGTAAATGAATGTTGCATTTTAAAAAATATTTTTATCTAAAATTTTCATGCATGCATCTAAAGGGGTCAGAAAAATCCATATGACATTACTGATGAGCTTATAAGTTCTACCAAGTTATGGAAATTAATTTTGAAAACATTTAGCATACATGTTCTTTTAACTTACTAATGTTAAATAAGTACTGATTTCTTATCCTTATATGTACAAGAATACTCTTCTTGAAACAGAATAAAGGAGGTTTAGGGAATATATAACTATTTATCATTTAAAAAAAAATACTCTTATGCACTTTATATTTTACTTAAGGATTATAATGGCAAATATGACATTGAGAAACATATGAGAAAAATCACTGAGGTAGGAAGAGCATTATTACAAAGGGTTATTGAGTAAAGATGAATTAACAATGTTGTTGCCTCTTCTGGCAAAACAAATCATAAAGATGAATTAACAATGTCGTTGTCTTTTCTGGCAAAACAAATCATAAAGATGAATTAACAATGTTGTTGCCTCTTCTGGCAAAACAAATCATAAAGATGAATTAACAATGTCGTTGCCTTTTCTGGCAAAACAAATCATAATATGTTTAACAAGAAGAATATTAAAACCTGCACAGAGGATGCTACATCAGTCTAGGGTCACTTGGATACTGAAACATAATGGTTAAAGAAAGTGTGTGACTTGGAAGACAGGTAAACAGAAAGTTCACAGGTAGTTATGAGCAAGTTAACATCAGTTAGAAAATGAAGTGTGTGTCAAAGTTCTAAATCTAACCGAATAAAACATGAGTCATATACAAGTGCACCAAAAAATACCTTTTACTTTTCTAACATAAGTAAAGAGCATGCTGCTTACAATACAATGATTCAAGCTTTTGTGATTAAGTTTGCATATTCTCAAGACTCACCTTGGATTAAGTAACATATTATCATTATCTCTTACAAACTTATACTACACACATGGATATAAACAGGAATATTATACATTTTAATATTTTTCTACCTCTCCTAAATTGTACATGGTGTAGGCTTCTTCTAACAGTTCATCAGCCTCTTCAGTGAGCATGCCTGCCTTCTGACAAGTTTGCCAGCTTCGAAATATGTCCAACAGACAGTTAGTCAGCCTCCATTCTTCAGGAGGAGGAGATTCTTGTAGCAAATTGTTCAGTTCATCCCTGTGGACATTTAGATGGTAGTCTGCTGCTTTTCTTGATAAGTATATACGATCAATGTCTCGGAGGTATTTTCTAAGAGAAGAAAACGCAAAAGAACCTGAAGATCAGATCAGAGTGGTAAACTATTCTTTAATGTTGCAAAAGTTTTTAAAAAGACTTTGTGTGAGGACAACACTGCTGCCATCCAAATAGTCAAGAGAAATAATGACACATTTTTCAGAAACAGTTAGCTTGCAAATGGAAAAAAACAAAAGAGATGTCTTATGAAAGATAGAGGTTACAACCCAACTTAGTGTGGTCAGTGGCTCTCTGTAATTTCTATGTGTGTACAGAGACATCTCAAAAGTATATAGACACTATGATGTTTATTCAATAGTCATTTAATTAAGAAAGGCATCCAACGGCTCCCATGGCCAAATCAGTCACCTGATATGAACTCCATCAAGCATGTCTGGGCCATACTTGCTCGAGTAGTGAGAAGAAGTTCTAAAAAACCAGCGTCCCGTGGAGAGCTACTTGATGTTTTGCATGCAGCCTGGGTCAAGATCCTACAGGAGAAAACTGCAGAACTCATTGATTCCATGCCAGAACGAGTCAAAGCACTGAAAAACCCTAGTGTCAAATCAACTAAGTACTGATGCACATTTGTAAACAATTTGTCAAGTTGATAATGGGAGATAAATGACTATTGAAAAAAATCATGGTGTCTATTTACTTTTGAGATGACTCTGTACAGGTATACATAGATGTACAATTTTTGGAGTTGACAGGTTGTATAGAGCCCCCGTTTTTTTTTATTTTCCCACCAAAGTTTCTAGTCACAGATGAGTGCTACATTAATATAAAAGAAAAACGAATTTGCTTGTGACGGTTTTTCAATCCACAACTGAAATTTATAGGATGGATAACAAATTAGAAGGACACAATATCATTCATATGCACAATCACACAACTATAAAATTGACAAAATCAAAAACATAAGAACTTTAAGTAAAATGTTGAATACTGTAGAACATAAGAGAAATAAAAACAGAAAACACTGGCAAATGTAAAACTGGAACTTAGAAAATATGTATTATTAAAAGTGCAACTGAAATAAACAACTGTAGTTCATGTGGTTCGATAATGTTTTGGAAAGAAACAATAAATTTCTCATAACTCATTTTTCTAGAAACGATATAAAATTATTTATAGTTTCTAAACAGTGCTACAATAAAGCATGAAAAGAGACTATTTAACTATTGACTTACTTGCCCATGTCAGGAGTGCGACTTAACTGCAAAGCAACATGCAAGAGTTTGGCTGAATCAGTCTGTTCTTTCAATATGTCCAGCAAAAGACTCACAGAACGATACATGTGAGAAGCAAAGCTACCAGGACGATCAATCTCATCACTGGGAATTCTCCATATGCCCTTTTAATAGAACATTACAGATTAATACAAAAAATATAAAACAAATGTAGATTATTTATTAAAACATAGAATGTAAATGTTAATTAGATCACTTGACAGTGAAAGCCAATATATTTTCTGTAATGGTGTTCTTTGTTATATATTAAAAACATGTTATTCAAAATGGAGTCTAACCATGATATGCAACTTAAGCATTTGAATTACCAATATTATAAGGTAACATTACCAAAATCTGAAATTTAGGCATCAGAATTTCCACTATAACACAGTAAAATTCCCAAAATCTGGAACTCAAGCATCAGGATTACCACTTTTATGTAGTAACATTGCCAAAATCTGAAACTTAGGCTCAGGATTACCACTATTTTACAGTAAAATTGCCAAAGTTTTTAAGTATTCAGATATTATTTAGATTCAGGGAGTTTAATACAAAATAGACTTGGGTTCTTAAATACATGCATTATTTTATGCAGCAGAACGAATGACAATCTTTTAACTTGTGACTGTGTTTTGGTTAGTTATTCAAGAGAAAATAGAACTTTGGCACACTGTTGTGCTAGACACCTGAAACTCTTTGTACAATTCAATGGTGAATGTTTGAAATGTTTTTATTTCTCAAATAAAACATCAAGTTTTACTTCTCAACAAGCCTGTAGTAAATTTGTAAGCTTCAAAATAATCCACACAAAAATCAGTTACTTAAACTGAAATACTACCTTTAAACAAAAATATAATTCATCCTGAAATGCCTAAATAGTTTTAATACCTCTATAATTAAAACAAAGTTGCTTTCTCTCTGTTTATATATACATATGTACTTAAAATTCATATTAAAAGTTCTAGTTTTATTCACCATCACCTTCAAATTTTGCCCCAGAGTGAACAGACAACAAATTAGGTCTAGCACAATACCGAAAAAGAAAAAATGAAGTTAAATAATTAGGGATTTTACTAAATTATCAACATAGCTTATGTTTTAGGACTACAGATGATGCATAATGAAGTTAAATGTGGTCCTAGTTATTAGAAACAAATAAATGATAAAAATGTATTTTTTAATGGTACAAAAGATTACTCTTCTGCTAGATTGGTTACACAATACAACATTTAAATAGTTTCTAGTTTAGTTTAAAGACTGTTGCCTGAAGAACTAATCTAGGAAGGATTATGAATAAACATTTACCTCAAAATCTATACGTACATGGAAATTTACATAATGCACATTTTGTGTGGTCAAGTTAAAAAAATAATTTTATCTTTACTTTGTGCAGATTCTTTGAATAACTTACATGCACTGACTAATTCAGCATGCATAATAATGTCAGGAACTTCACATTGTAGGTAATTCCGATAAAAAAAAACTCAACAGTGAGTTATAATAAATTTGTATTTCACTCAAAAGTATTTAAGTTATTAATAATAAGCTGAAATAATACAATTTATTATTTTTATTATGTTCATTAAAAAATCTGACATCTCTCACCAACAGTCAACAGCCACAGTTTATTTAATTACATTCAGAGCAAGTCTATCTCTGAATGATCAGTGTCCTTTCTGCATTTACATGATATAAAAAAGTTATGAGCATGAAACATTGATGTTTTCCTACCAATGGCACACAGTACAGTTGATGTTTATTAAATGCAGTAGCCTACAGATGTCGTGAGAGTAAGTCTGACAGCAATAATGTAAAAATTACCATATCAGGACTCCATTATTGCAGACATGTTATTGAATTATTACTGATGATTTATTATGACTCATTACAGCCAGCTGATGAATGCAAGACAGATAAAAGGCATTAAACAAATACAGAGTCTATTTAGCTTCAAAATATAAAAGCACACAAGGTGCAAGCAATGTCTGTAAGAATGGATGCACCGAGTAAAATCTAGGTGCATTGATGCATGTATGTTCTATGTAAGTTCTATGTTTTGTATTAATAATGTAGAAAATTCTAAATTGAAAATCTTAACATAAGCTTGGAAAGCTGAAAATATCAAGCTCTTATTACAATGCTATCTTACAAACAGTACAGATTCTGTATACTGTACACAATATCAGTTATGAACAACTGCAGAAAGCAGCAAATCATAGTTGAGTCTTACATTGAAAAAGTTTGTATTCTTCCGTTCTGCAAATAAACCAGGACTTGGCATGTATGGCAGAGTTTGCCACGGAGTGTTTGTTCCAAGGAGAACATCTTGGCTCCACTGAATGTTCTGAGAGATTACAATAAAGATCTTGATTAGGAAAAAACAATTAAAACCCAGTTTTAATTAATGTAATCATACAAGTTGCATGCAACTCATAGAAAATATCACAAACAATATCGAAAGAAATCAAGCATTTAAAAAAATATCCATGGACAGATAATGATAATTTATCTTTATCCAAAGATAGTATTTATTGTAAAAAGACAGACAAACCTTTACACATATTTTTCTGGGAAGAGAAGATACTTACCTTATACTTACTAGATGTACAATAAAAGTGGGCTAGTCTGTAGAGTGACTTGTAATGCTGTGAGAACCGCTGAAGACAATCCCCAAGAGAGTTTATACATTTGGCTGTTAAATCATGTAGAATTTCTTCCAAACTTTCTCTGCTCTTTGTTCGATTTTCTATTAAAGTACAAAATGTGGTCATTAATTCTTAGAAAACATGTCTTATTTTTTATTAATCCCACATGCATAAGGGTAGTCCATTGAACTGATCCTGTATTGGAAAAATTTGATTTACTACATTTCTGAATTTACATTTATCACATTGGAATTTGATAAGCTTTTAGTAAACATGAAAAGTCTCATATAAATAAAATATCAGATTTTTTAATAAAGTACTTTTTACTAAAGATTTGTCTGTGAATTTACTAAGTCAGTCTGACTCTGACTAGTTCAATGGAAGGTGATTTTTATGTTAAGAATAAAAATACTTTTTTTACCTTACAGTTTTCATACTTCATTTACATAACCTCTAAAACATCTAAAATGAATATCAAGCTTGTTTGTTTGTTTTTTATAAAACTTTATTTTTTATTTTTTCTACTCTAACACTTGTAGCAAAGGTTTAAAAAATATAAAATAAAAGCAAAAATATATTTTTTTATAATGAGTAGATTGTACCAGACAATTAAATTCACTTATCCTAAACAGCTCCTAACAGTTTCATATCTGCTTTCACATAATTATATTGTTTTAATGCTCTTTTGAGTCTAACTACTAAACTAGTGTAACCAAGCAAAAATCACTTGGTAAGAACATAGCATATGTTACTGTAAACAAAGTACCAAACTGCATAATGCAGAATAAATTAAAACATTTCTCTGGAGGATATAAAGAGTTCATATTGTATACCCTGCAGAGAAATTTTTTCATTTATTTTTCAAGTTTTCTTATCTGACCTAATAAATGTCTAATGTTAACATTCCAGTTACTTTCATAACAGTAAGTAAAAAATATACATAAATAGTAAAAATTTCAGTACTTATGTGTGAGTCTTGTATCCTGTGTTGCTGTCAAAGCCTTTAAAAAAGTTCACCCTAATTTTTGATACAGTTGTTCTTAGTACTTTACATAATTTTTATTTATTTGAAATATGCAATTTTGAACACAAAATAATAACAGGCATAAAGAATACAATGCCATATAACTATTATAATTTAACTGACTTTCTGATTAGGATATAAGTCAGTTAAAATAATTCTCTTACCAAGTTTACATGTTCTTATCAATAGCAACAACAAATCTGTATGCTGAATAATCAGAGAAAGACAGCCTTATGTGGAAATCAGTATATTAAAACCTTCTGTTTCTATTGCTTATAAGCAATCCAGTAGAAAATATCAGAGAAATATTGATATATTTAAAAGACAGGATGTGTTAAAATAAGCATGTCATGTGGGTTTCATTTACTTGGATGTATCTCACTAAAGTAAGAAGAGTGGAGGCTACAAGTTCACATTTTAGTTTGAGGGGATATCTACAGTACAATTGTGAACTATGTGGAAAACTTAGAATTTGATGTAGGAGAGAAAGGCAATCTAACATGGACAATTCAGAGATGAAATGATATGTGATATAGAAAAGTGAAGATTGAGAAGTTAACATTTTTCTGATCTGAAAATGTATTTCCAATAAATACTCACCTCTTCACCCAGAAATGCTATTTCCTTGTGTGTCTGCCTATGAGACTTGCATGTTACTAGCCTTGAGCTAACTCCCAGATAAATTATTCATGTGGTCAACACGATCTGTTCTGGTACAAGATGATGTCATCATGGGACAATAGCACTATACCAATAGCAAGGCAACACAACCTCCATTCACAGTAACTTCTCCTACATACTTGCACTCATGATTACTTCATTCTTAGACAAGGCAAAAAACAAAAGATGCAATGGAAGTGGGGAGGATGAGTGGGAATGTATGAAAAAGTATCTATTGGAAATACATTTTCACATTAAGAAAATGTTAACTTCTAAGACAATAACTTTGCATACAGAAAGGCTAGAATCCCACATTAAACTGGTGGAGGGATTGTTACAAAAATTAAACCTAGATTAGCTCCCTTCAGAAAGTGGTCAATGGGAAAGCCCATGGAGTGTGACACTTGATAGCTGGGGCTTCATAGAAGCACACTTGTGGGAGACAGCATCTCATTTCAACCAGGGTATACTCTTTGAGGATGTAAGGGTGGGGAAGGCAAATGTATGTGATGTGGTTAGGCGCAATCAGACCATACAATATGTGTTCACCTTGAATACTGCACAGACTGTGGCTGCAGGAGGAGGGAACATTAGCTGTTTAAGGGGTGACCTGTATTACATTGACAATGTCACCACCATCTTACTTCTCACTACATTGCACTAAGTCCAACTAGTGAGGAAAGGAGTGATGGATGAACCAATGATGAAAGACTGCCAGGTTCATTGATAGAAAAAGTGAAAGGGTGATAGGAATGTGACAAGAACACTACACTATAAGAGAGTCTAGTCTAGTGGGCAATTGACCAGACAAATCCAACACAATGGAGATGGAGGGATGACATCCCTTAATGAGGACCCCAGAGAGGAGTTGAAGAGAAGGATACCCATATAGAAAAAAGGTGAGAACAGTCTTGGCTGAGAGCTTTGACAGCCAGAGCTGAAGCATGAAAAACAGGGGACCAGAAGAGAGGAAGCATGGAGTTCAGAGGGAGTAGCAAAGGTGTCTATGAGGGGTGTGCTCAACCAAGATCAAATAAAGACCTTCAGGTGAGGAGATTACCCCATGTGTAGACTTGTGATCCAGCCAAGAGAGGTAGGCTACCATAAGGTTAATATCCTCTGGCATATGACAAGCAACAAGATGAACCCAAAAGCAAATGGTCGTGGAATGGGTCCCCTTGGCTGTTGATGCAAGAAATGACCATGAAAATGTTGAAGTGGATTGTGACCAAGTGATTCACAGAAGGGGAAGGAATTGGGAACATGGCTGATGAACAGGGAAAAGTTTGAGCATGTTGATGTGATGTGATTGCTCATCCTGTGTTCAAATGCCAGAAGTCATATCCTTGTTCAAAAATGCACTTCAACCCAAGAAGGAAGTATCAATGAAGGAATAGATCCAGTTTGGGAGTTGGTAAGGGAATGCCAGAAGTAGTAATGACACGGCCTACTCACCATAACAATTCCTCAAGGAGAAAGAAGGTTCACAATTGAGGACAAAGGAACCCAAGAAAGAATCCATTGGACCTGCAAGGTCCACTGGAGAAGGTGTGTGTGTGTGCACCCTAAAGGAATGAGGGGTTCTACGGAAGCCAGAGTGAAAGAACCTTCATGCAGAATGAGAATGAGATGTGTAAATCCTGGTTAACAGATACTTTATAGCTCACAGGAGAAGGGTGAACTTCGTGGAGATAAGAGATTAAAAAAATGACCAGATGTAACAAATATTGAGTGGATATGAGAAAGAACTTGGATATCTTGACAAGCCACCCAAACCAAGTAGCCTCCTGCAAAGGAAGGGAGGTGTGAGAAAAGGATATCTCCAGAGAATGGGCCAATAGAAGAGGAATGCACTCAACCCAATGAGTACCAACAGCAGGGGAAGTAAGAAGGGACAAAGCAGAAGAAGTTGAACAGGCTAAGCTGGCAAAGAGAAGGGAACAAACCTCTTCAGAAAACCATTCTGGTGCATGATGAATTGTCTCAAACAAAAAGTGGAGGGAATATAAGAGGGTTGTGAGAAAAAGATGAAAATGCAAAAATGGGGAACCAGACAGCAAAATAGAAGGAAAGGGGCCCAATCTCCAAGCAGTTAAAACAGATAACAAATACACGGAATCTAGAAAGGAAAGGAAGAATGTCTACAAGTCAGGACAAAAGAGTCATGAACATGAGAGAGGTGAGGCATGTGGATGTGAGTGAGGAGTTGTTAGAGAAAGGAAACACAACAAACTCTAATAACAAGCAAGTAGGAAAGACAAAGCAATAGTAAAGGACAGAGACAATAGATAAGAAAAGGAACGTAGCTGAGAATGAAATCTAGAAAGAGAATGAAGGGTTAAGGTCATTGCTCGAATAGAAAGGCACTACCCAAAGCAAATTAGGTTAAATTCTTAGTCCAATAGGCCATTCATGACTGATGTGAAAAAATGTTGATTGAAGGGACAAGAGTAGGAGGCCTAGTAAGCATGTTGTAATTCAGAACAGTTAACGAGCCTCCAGAAACCATAGTCGAAATAGGGTCTGTGTGTGTAACATCATTATTCACACAGAACTACGTAGAACAAATATCTTGAGAATTCAAGATAATAATCAACACTTTAAAAATTAAAGTCAATGTAAAACGAAAGCTAAAGTTTTGTTAAGGAATGCAAATCTCATCAAACTGAACTCAGATGAGAAACTTGAACATGTTTGTTCAATGTTATGCCAAGGAAAAGAATCAAATTATCATGAGTGCAGGTGCATAGAAGGTGTTAGTACACATGGGGGTTGTGTCTCCCTCCTATTAATAGAGGGCTATTGTCACATGATGTCATCATCATTATGCACACGTGCAGTTCATGGTATTCAAGTGAATTTGGGTGGGAGTTAATTCAAGAATGGTGGGATGCAAATTTTATAAATAGAAATGTGAGGTAAATAGCATTTCTGTGAGGTGAGTTAGTTGTTTGAAGTTAAGCACAAAGCTAAACAATGGGCTATCTGTGCTCTGCCCACCTGTTTCTAGTGTTGCAAGTCTGCAGACATACCGCTGTGCCACTGGGGGGCAGGAGGTGAGTTATCATCTCAGAATATATTTAGATAGTTCCCTTTGAAAAAAAAATTAAACTTATATTAAAATTTGAATTATAAACTATGTTTTGATGTCAAGTTTATTGATATACATTGATAATAAAGTTGCTTAATTAAATTTTGAATGTAAATCTGTAAAAGGTTTTAAAATGCTCACTTTGACCCCACTCATATAAATACAATCATTACTCCCTCAGAAAATGGTACTATCTATATAAATAATATGGTTGCATTTGTCTCTCCAAAACATTTCTTGCAAATTTCTCAATCAAATGCTACAATTCTCCTATTGTTAAAAAGGCATTTGTCCTTTTTTTTGTAGTTTCTGTTTTCTCTATTTGATTTTGACCTAATTGTACAACAGCAGTCCTTGTATGACTTTTCATCTTTTTCTGTAACTACTTGTTTCTAATCCAGCAAAGAAAGAAATTCTTTATTAATATAAATGCCATTTTGATTGAAAAATTCGTATTATACACAAAAAATTCAAAATAGTATGTCTATAAACATCAATTAAGTTCAAATAATGTCTTACACACACTAGGGAAAGATTATAAAACAAAGAAATTCTATCTCTTAGCAACTTTACTGACTAAGATTCAACTGCATGGGAAATTCAAAAATATTCTCACTTCTGATTATGGGCTTAGAAGTGTTATAGAATACTATGACTTTTTAAAAACTTTCATGTTTACACTTTAATTATTTTGAAAATTGTTCAGGATAATAGTGAACTGCTTTAATGTATTTGTCCATCAACAGTTTTACTTCCACTTAATTTAATTTTTCAGTTAATTATCTTGCATAGTTAATAATACTAACTATATAACACTTCCATATATAGTATGACATTCATTATTAGTTATTTTTTAAATAATTGGTGTTGATATTAAAATAAATAAAAAATATTGTGTGAATAATCCTTACCCTAAAAGCTGACTTGTAATTGATCTAACTAGAATTGATAATAATTACAATTCACTTGTTTAATCTAGTTCACACTATAACAGTTGTTGTTCATGAAAGTTGATAATGTAAACAGCACTTCTACCACTATGTCTGACATACCCCAGCTGGCCTGATGAATCTTGGTATTACACAAAAGGCCTTGTCAGCATTGAATATTGCAGATGTAGTATGGTTGACATATTATAACTTTCACTTAAAAATTCTTAGAAAGACATTAGTTTTTACTTATAACTTTTCTATACCATATTTATGACTGTTGTAATTTTCCTTTTTAAGGCTTATTATTATTATTATTACAGAACTTTTTCAAGGCTTATTGTGCTTAAGTTTGGCTTTTAGAAAGATTGAACATTATTCATTGCTTCCTATTGCCTGCTTCACATATTAAGTGACAGAGGTTAGTTAAAGTAGTAGTTATGTTAGACACACCTCATGGTATGCTGAACATATTGTTTTCTTTGTGTTAAATTCAACATTGTCATATTTTAGTTACAGGACCAAGATTCTAACTATACATTGTACGATTAACATATTAATTTAATTTATTATTTTGTATTTTCCTGTACATTAGTTTTCGGCTGTACTCTTGGTAAAGCCCTGCTACTTGACTTCACACCTATACAGTAACATGTGTTGTAGTAATTTATCTTAAATGGATTTTAATCAGTCACAAAACAGTTTTGGGGAGGAGTTTGTAAAGTACTGTTTATTATGTTGTTCAAAGAATATTAAATCAGCCACAGTACTTGAAGCTAACAAGCTAATGACTGTGCGTTCCACAAATAATGTATACTCTAACATTTCATTATTTTTACTTTCATTAACAGTACTGGTTAGAATATTTAATATACCTAATGTTATTTCTTATTATTATACTTTTATTATAGATTGGTTTTTGCATTGTTAACTTAGTATATTTATTTAAAACTACCTAAATCTCATAAGGAAGGACTGAACCACTTGAGATATTATTGGGATTATGACCAAAAATATAGTTAGTAGTGAGAGTACCGAAAAGTAAAAACAATGCATTCTAATCTTTATAAGAAAACTATATTCAATTAGCTATACTCACTACTAGGTTTATTTTTAATTTCACTCTTGCTCTGATCAGCAGCTAATATTAATTAAGATAACTAGGTCATAGAGATCTTTCAACTTCTAGGACACTTTCATTTGTAAAATCTAACTGTGAAAACTCTACGTTTAGTCTTACTCTGTTATTTTCTTATGTTTTACCTTTTATTAATTTTAGATGCTACAGTTGTGTGAGAAACAACAATATATTTAAAAGTGACTATTATGTATTGCATGTTATATTTTCAGGATTCTATTCTCAGTAAATACACATGATTATATTTCCACTAGTTTTAGCACCAGTAACAAAAAGTCAAGCTTTTTTCTTCTTAGGTTTAAGGCATGTGCTATAAGCATGTATCTGAGTAGACCCTAGAATGAATAACATTATGATACGAAATTAAAGCAAATGATGATTGCAGAAAAATGTATATATAAAACATGAAATGCAATGAAACTATTATGCATGAAATTACCGGAATAGGTTTGACCATTTTCCCCACTAGAAGTAGCAACTTCACTCATGTCCTTTATTGTAACATCTTTTTCCGTATAATTCATTTTGTCATTAACAACAGTCCCCATTTCTCCATCTTCAACCTGAATTTTTTCATCAACAAGTCTCTGTGGTTTTTCTGATTCTGATATAGAAAAAGTTTTCTTGACCCGCTGATCACCAACAACCCTGGTAGCTTCAGTCACCTGTGATGGACATCTCTCACACACAACAGCTATCAAAGAATTTAGTATATCTTTAACAGCTGCAGAGTCCTGTGACTCAGAAGAGGAATCTAAAGAGTTGCGATACCCTCTCTGACTAGCTGTATCAACCTTCGACTGTTGTTGGATGTAATCATGATCCATGGCTGCTGCTTTTTTTACCTTCTTCTTTATCACAGATGGTACAGTATAGTCTTCTGCTTCTGATGAACTTGGTGAAAAGTATCGACTAAAACATCAAAGCAAAATAAGTTTTTAGTTTATAACTGGCAAAACTTAAAATAAAATACTGAGCAATAAGTAATAACTTTGGTGGCAGTAAATGACAGGAAACAGTAGTCTGTTTAATGAAAAATTATTAAAGTGATATTTTTGGTGACAGTTAGTAACAGAAATATTAATGAAAGTTACTTCTAAAAATTCCCAAAACAGTAATATTTTTAATGAAAGTTGCTTCTCCAAAAACCCAGACAGCGATAATTTCAGTGAAAGTTACTGCTACAAAAGTCTACAACAATAATAGTTTTAACAAAAATTACTACTACAAAAGCCTGGAACAGTAATAGTTTTCAGTGTATGTCACTACTACAAAAGCTTGGAACAGTAATAGTTTTCAATGTATGTTACTACTACAAAAGCTTGGAACAGTAAGTTTTTGTGAAACTTAATACTAGAAAAACCTGATACAGTGACATTTTTTCTGAAATTTACTGCTACAAAAGCCTAGCAACAGTTTTTGGAAAATAAATGCTGGAAAGACATAAAATGGTGACAGTTTTAGTGAAATATACTATTAGGAGAGGGAAAAGTCAATCTTTCTTACTTTTCTCTATCAATATCACGTTTTTCTTGATAGTTAGCAAATGGACTTTCTTCTGAAAATTTTATGTGGTTTTGTAAAATAGAAACATCATCTGACGAAATGAGTTTTCCTTCATTCTGTAACAGATACTTCAGAACCACTCCATGAGTCCGATAATAAACCTAAAATTAGTAAAACATATAAAACTCAGTGAAACTCCTTAGTAAAAATTGTTTCAGTTGTAAAAAAAAAAATGTTTTATAAAATCTTAATAATTGAACAGATATAGTTGATAAATTCTACAAGAGCTCAGAATAACTACTACATTAAAATAATTGTATATAACTAGTAATACATATATGAACTTAAAAATGAGTTTTGTGGCAGATGAGGAAACTATCTGGTTAACAATATAGTTTTGGTTACCCCTAAGTTTTGTGGTAGATTGTGTAAATTATCTGGTTAATAATACAGTTTTGGTTGCCCCTAAGTTTTGTGGTAGATTGTGTAAATTATCTGATTAATAATACAGTTTTGGTTACCTATAAGTTTTGTGGTAGATGGTATAAGTTATCTGGTTAATAATACAGTTTTGGTTACCTATAAGTTTTGTGGTAGATGGTATAAGTTATCTGGTTAACAATACAGTTTTGGTTATCCCTAAGTTTTGTGGTAGATAGTATAAATTATCTGGTTAACAATACAGTTTTGGTTACCCCTAAGTTTTGTGGTAGATGCTATAAATTATCTGGTTAACAATACAGTTTTGGTTACCCCTAAGTTTTGTGGTAGATGGTATAAATTATCTGGTTAACAATACAGTTTTGGTTACCTATAAGTTTTGTGGTAGATGGCATAAGTTATCTGGTTAATAATATAGTTTTGGTTAACTTTGGACTACAATTACACTATTCAGTGTGGAATAAAAAAAAACATAACAGTTGCTAAAATTATACTGTCTTTAAAAACAAATTTTTATCTTGAAAAAAATCACCTATAAATTCAAGCAGGAAGTACATCTTGCATTTTTGTCCAAATTATAACCTTATGTAAGATATATTAAACATATACTTCTTTAACAAACCTCTAATGATTCAATTGAAAGTTCTTTAGGGCTGTGATAGTGAATCTTCTTTGGATAGCATGCTCCATCTCTGTGCAGATACGAGGCAGCCTGTAAAATGAATTCTGAATAAAACACCAGGATATATTTCATTCATCATCTCCATTTGAATGTGCATTTTCAAACACAAACCATTAGAACATTAAGATTTCTTGTAAACCAAATTTCCTTAGTTAATATTTCAAATCAACCTGCCAAGTTATATGCATTTCTGAACTTTCCCTTTTCTCATACACAAAATCATAAAAAACATTTCACTACATAAGTAACCAAATCTTTCCAAGAATAATTTTTATCTACAACTAAATGTTTGAATAAGAGCATTTAAACTGAATAGTGCCATACAGTCTTACAGTAGCTAATAACCATAAGCCTGTAAGATTGACTCAGTACTTATAGCCTACTTATGCAGGGATTTTTGTATGATTTTATGTATTCATCCCCCCTTGTTTCTTTACTTTTTGGACTTGCCACCCCTTGATCATACTTAATTTTTACAATTTTTTTTATTACTTGTTTCCCCCTCCTTTTTTTTTAACAGCATCCTTGAACTAGGTTGATAAGTGAACATTTGTTTTATTTTTATAATTCAATGGTAATATATATTGTAAATATCATATCTGTTTTGTCAGTTTCTCCAAGTTTGGATTACACTGGGGGACAGTGAAGCTGGAATGGTTCCTCCAGGATGGTATACAAGTAACCTAGAATGCTGGACTAACATTAACTCTTTCAGCATGGGCTTGGTCCCTGGGACCGACCTTGTAACCATTTTGTGCTTGTTATAGTTTTTCATGCTATAACTTTTTAATTAGTTAGCGAATGTTAACAAAATTTGGCAGATTATCAGTTAACATTACAATGCTTTCATATGCAAAATATAAATTTTTTTATT
>NW_013666271.1:390108-400233 GCF_000517525.1 Limulus polyphemus
TATTATACATTTTATATGTATATAGATTATTGCTATTTTGAACTAAGTTCTTAAACTTACATTTCTTAAAACATAGAACTGTAAATAAAAAAGTAAAGCAAACAATTATCTCTTCTAATTACGACCTTTGTACTCAGTTGCTGCTTGACATAGGTTGCTAAGCCTTTAAAAGTTTTGCACGTGGAGGATATGAAACAAAATAATTTTTTTAGGTTTTAAATATAAATTTGAATAACTAAAAATTATAAATTACTACATCAGTACCATAGAATTCCACTATAATTTATCAAGCTTAGTAACTAAGATGTATTTTAGTCTAAAAAATATGAAATTTTGAGCAGACTAAAGACACCCTACCTCATTGAAACGTTGGTTCAAAAGAAAGAAATGGTGTCCAAGTCCATGAACATGGCTGAAAAAGCCACTAGGGGAACATTTCAAGCTTCTGATTGGTTATTCATGCTATATATAGAAGTAAGTGTACATAAGGAAGCATTTCCAATGATGGAAAGAGGTGGGTGGAGTGCCACTGTGTTTGATTTATTACATGAGCAATATCTTAGCAAATAGAATTTTATATCCTAGTTTGTCAGTATAAGTAATTTGAGTTTCAATTCATACAAAACTATAGACTTAGCATTTTGACTTGACAATCACCTAATTTGAACCAGTGCTGCATTCAACATAACATGTGACACACAAAAATTTATGTTTATCTGTTTTTTTTTTATATTTACTTTTATATTTACTCAATTAAGAAATTGAGTAATGTATAGTACTAAAATTTGGATTATAATCTATAGTTTGATACCAAACTTATTGACATAAATTCATGAAATAGTAGTTGAATAAAATTTTGAATGCAAGTCAACAAATGAGATAACATGGCCTTTCACCCATGACCTGTCTTGAAAGGGTTAAATGATATTTACAGAACACCCATGCCTTTCAAATTCACCCCAACTCACTGCATGCACATACAATCACATACTAGGGTCACATCGATTAACAGGAAGGACACCATACAGATCTCAGGCCATGAAGTATGATACCATGTATACACACATAGATGCTAAGCTCAACCCCACTGTAAATTTGAAAAAATTAGAATTCCATATAATGTACAATTTTGATAAATAAGAAACCAATGTTTTTAATTCAGATGTCAATAACATTTATACATTTGCATAAATACTTGATCTCCTTGATACTTTGAATATTAATTTAGATTTTTCTTTCTTTATTTATTTATTTTTACTGGAACTGTTTTGGCAGGTATAATGTTTGTGCAAGGAAAAGTCACAAACGGTTGTTATGAAAGAACGATGTGTGCTGCCATCTAGCGACCACAAATTGAAATTATTTATGAAACATGGAAATAATATATGCTTATAAACTGAACTTACTGCTAAGTAGTATTTTTTGTAAGACTCCCAATATTATTGAAAAGTGTTGTTAAAGTGGAGAACTAGGAACTTGCTAAAGAGCCATAGTGTTCATCTTTCTTTTTTGTTCCCCCATTCTAGCCAAAAAATGAGTGAAATTTTCACAATGGCTTTACAGAGAAGCATCTTAAAAGCACTTGGGAACAGACTACCACTAAGCACAGTAGTGCTTGGTATTTAGGGATGGGCTAAGAAAATAATGGCTGCTGCTTTTAATCTATTACTGTATGATGCTAACATAAAACTGCTAAAGTAGAGTTATAATCTTCATCAGGCACCTAATTGCCATTATCGAGTGTTTCACAGCATGTATAATATTATTCTGTTCTTCTACCACATGTATTTTTGTACGGAAACAATAAAAAGATCCTCCAACTCTCTCACTCCTTTTGCCTAAGTTCAAATTACTGTGATAAAAATGCTGATCATAATAATTATATATAATGATATTACCATAGGAACTATTTTCATTATTACCTTTAGCTAGTAATTTGAAGCATGTTCCTCTATAAGAGTGAATATTTTATACATCATTGAAGATGAATCAGTACCTTCCATCTAAAACTTCATTAACAACAATCTAGTTAAATACTTCTTGGCCATGAAAACAAGATGTTAGTACATTTGAAGATTTTGTTGTAATCTAGAGAGTGTTTCCAGTCATCATTAAGTGTGGAAAAATACACCCATTTATTTAATGAACTATAAAAGATTCTGTACTGTTGGTTGACAGTATTACCAACTATGAAGAGAATATTTGTTGCATCCTTCACCTTTCAGAGTTTAGATGAAATATTATGAAAATAATAATTCACAAAAATTATAATTTTCTAAGGTGAAAAAGGGAAGATAAGCATATGTGTGTTTAGAATTGTATCACCAAGCATGGTAGTGCTTGGTATGTTGGGATGGGCCAAGAAGAAAATGACCACCACATTCAATCTATTACTGTATGATGCTCATAACTAACTGCTAAAATTGAGTTATAGCCTTATTTGAGCACCTAATTGTCATTATTGAGTCTTTCACAGCCTATATGGTGTCTGCATTTTCTTTTCTTTTGGGCTTAGAATTGTTTTAAAGTTCAAAAGGACATCAACAGTTGGGTGTTCTTCGTTAAAAGACATTGTTGAGACTGTTTAGTGGGACTTTAAATATGCTTTGAGATGCATCGATCTGACATAAATTTATGTCATTACTATTGACTTTAATAGTTCAACAGTGTTTTTGCATGATAATACCTAAATTGATCATGCACACATCAACAAGCACTATTTTCTTTAAATTTACTAACCTTTTTTTCCTTTTGTCTTTGCAGTATCAGGAAAGAATGAACATTTCCCTTTTTTTAGAAGTAAGATAAACATTTGTAATGCATTATCATCTGATGAATACCAGGCCTACTGTTAATTTTATTTCTTCAAATGTAACACTTTTTTATCCAGACTTGCAATTATTTATGATAAAATCACAAAATAAATGAAACATAAACTTTTAAATGCACTAAACTTTTAGGTTTGTTTTATATAAAAGTTTATAATTTAAATTTTTCATTATTGAAAAGCACAGTCAGTTGGATTACCAAATAAATTTTATTACAAAATGTAAACTTCAATAGGTTTTTCACCTTATTACAAGTCACTCATGTAAATAAAACTTTATTTATAACACCTAGACAAGTTTTAACTATACTTACGTTATGATTATGGTAAAGTTCTCAATTATCACATGAAAAACATCTATCCTGAATGTAAAACCAAACTACTGCTATATAATATGAAGACATAACATTTATATTAATTTTATCAAAAGTTGTGCAAGCAAAGTGCTTGCTGATTTAGTGTTGGATGTTACAGTAACAGCTACTTCTTTTACATCTACACATTTTAGAACACCAACTGTGAATGTTCCTTAATTATGAATACAGGGAGTCATTTAGAATTTAAGTATATTTATAAAAAATTAAATTACACCATGCAGTCAAAATACTTTGCAAATACAACAAGTTATACGGTGAGCATGTTATTGAATAAACATCAATGTTTTGACTCAAACATTTCTTAAAACCAGATCACAACAAATATTGGACCAGGTTACAAAACGATTTAACATAGTTAAAATTAAAACCATTCAATTATTTTACACATTTTTCTACTTATTCAAAATAGATGATAATTTTGATAATTCATTTTGGAGTGATGAGCAATAGTTTTCTATTTGATGATAACGATTGCCGTGAATACTAATGTATTGCTCATCACTGCAAGCCAACATATTCATCAGAGCAAAGCAGCTATTTAACTATGGTGTTTCATGATTTTACAGATGTACTATAGTGTAGCTTGGAGTGTAACTGAAATTAAGAGGAAAGATCCTTTTGAAATATCTTTGAAACAGGTACTTTATTCAGTGATAAAATATTAAGACTGTATCTAAAAGAAAGTTAGTGACAAATTTAAAATTACTGTTGACAGTTATTATTTTACAATTAAAACAAGTATATAACTTGAACTTTATCTTAACTGACCCAAATTAGTTTAGAAGTTATAATAAAATTTTAAGTGACAAAATCATCTTTTATTAAAAAGATAAGGATGGAAAATTAGTCACTCCTTTACAATTTATCTTTAAGCATAAAAACAATTACAAAATATATTCTATGTAGAAAAGATGTAAGTAAAATATTGGTTGTATTACCATTTTATAGTGTTCAAGAGCAATTTTTGGGTGCTCCCTCCTCTTCTCACTGATTTTCCCCAGCATGTAATGGTGTAGCCAAGCTTCATCCACCCAACCTCTTTCATCTCCACACTTGCTGGCGGCCTTAAAACACTTAAATGCAGTATCTAACATTTCCCTCTGTTTAGTTTGCAGGAGCTCCACAATATCATCACTAAATGGAAAGTGCTGCTGCTGTTGTAAAAATACCATAATAGTATATGTAATAATTCTTATGAAATATTTTAAAGGCAGTTACTTACAGTTAAAATGTTTCTTATGCAAAACAAGATCATCAAAATGCTTAACAATGCATTCAAAAGGTTTCAATGGTTTTCATCCACCTGTTGAAGCCCACTGAGAAACAATGTTTTGATGTGTTAAGTCGATAAAGGTAAGTTAGACCAGTCATTGTTGAAAATTGTCCATGGTATTTAAGACCTTAAAGTGAACCTGTGCAACTGATCCTTGATTGAAAGTCAGAATTAAAAAGGTATCAACTGTTGGCAAGCATGACTTGAAGAAGAAACATATTGAACACTAATCTTCAAGATCAACAGGTTTACAACCTTTGTCAAAATCATTCAGATAAAAGTACAATCCTCCTCTTAAACCTTAAACTAAAATAATTTCTGTTGTGAAAAAAATACATTAAAGTAATCTATTCAATAGAAATGATAATATTTTCATAGAAATTATTTTAGTTACTTGATTATTACATTGTAAAGTTAAACTTAGGAAACATTTAATAATTAACTTGAATGTTTTGTATTTCACTTTTGCAGTTTCTTTCTGGTTTTAGCAACATTTCATGTATGATAATAGTACCTACTTAAATTGACTGGAGGCACAAGAAATGAAAATAGTACCTGCTTAAGTTGGCGAGAAGCATGAGAATGAAGCATATAAGCCAGTGAGCCATATTCAACCCAGATGGCTGTATTAGTGGTGTCTAACTCTACTGCTCGTTTAAAGCAACGTAATGCCGATGATGCTTTCCTGTAGAAGGTGGCTTCACTTTTGAGCTCACACTAAAATAGGTAAAATGTTACACTTGTGAAATATACATGTCCATTCAAAAATAAGTCAGTCAGTATGAAACCTTAGCTTCTACAAAGATTTGAAATGCTGAATTCATGAGTATCTACATCTTCTAAGCTATTTAGTTTGAAAACTGATATGTAAACCTTAAGTATCTCCAAATAAGTAACTGGTTATTCAAACTTATTATTTAAGACACAAAGGCAGACAAACTCACAAAATGATAACAATAATGAAACTTAGGAAGCTCTAAACTGTTGTTGTCATGATTGCTGACAAATTTGAAGTTTCTACCTACAACTTTTTTTTCCTTCAAGCCAATAAGTTCCTGATCAGAGTCATTAGGTTAAAATGTTTACTATTTACTTCTTTTTCTCTTGCAATGATTTTTACTTTTTCTATATTTTTCAAGTATAGAATTGATGAAATATTTTAGCTTTTTTACAAATGTAAAAGTCACAAATAAAGAGAGAACTAAAACCAAAAACATTAAATATGGTCATATCAACTACTATCATCTCGAAATTAATAAAAAAGCATTACTATAAGCACTAATAAAAATCCCAAATAATACAGTTTTATTTACACAACATCATGATCAAAATTACATAAAAACCCTTAAACAATTCTACAGATTTGTCTAAATTTGTATTACAAACAAAAATATGCTTTTAATTTTTCAATATTTTAAGGGAATCTACCCTAAAGTTTTGTTTACCAAAAAATCTTTTATTAAACCAATCATCTATATTTTTGAAATCATTTCATATTTTTGTTTCATAAAGACTGGTCAAAGAAGAATTTCAGTTTTTTTCTTTTTTAGCTCAAATAGTTTGAAAACTTCAGTGAAGTTGGTGATGCCGAAACTGTAAAAGTCAACTTTCTACTTTTTTTATTTCTCTTACATCTTTCACCCTTCTAAAGCTAATAAAAAATTCATCTGAAAGCTAGGATTATTTTCTTTCTCTCAATTTACTTACAGTAAAACTCCTTTCTTTCCTTATGTGAGTTATAAATTTCTAAACTTTTAATTAATACGTCATGAGGTTCTACTGTGTAAATGCCTTGATGTTACAAATGGTTTTGTATTGTTTGTTTGTTATGGAGAGGTAACAAGTTAAGTTAACGGGTCTTCCAGAATGTTTATTTATTTTGTTGAATTATTTGTTCTGGCAGTTGCGGGTTGAGACAAAAAAAAGAATGGCAGCTTTGTACAAAGTCCCTTCAACAAAGGTAGAGGTGACTGAATGGGTGTTTTTGTAGACAGTTTACAAACAAAAGACAAAGGTAAATTCTGTGTATAAGTTAAGTAAGATATATACAATCTATTTATATTATATTTAATGCTTTGGATGGATGCTATTTTACTGCATTATTTCTTTCAACAAAGTAGCCAATGACATCATTAAGCCTACTATATGTATGACAAATGGCTTTCAGATTACTAAAGTCATACATAATGGCTTAGTAAATAGCTATGTAACATAGTAGTTTTTATTGTATTACAAAATTTAAATGAAAAAAAAAAATCTATATTTTAAATCTTTAAGGACGGAGCATCATGATGCTGCGCTCCCGCACAGACCACACACACACAAAAAAGGAAAAAATAGCTAATTTTTATGAGTACATTTATTTACAATCTAAGCATTTTTACATAATAAGAAACATTAAAATAACAAATTCCATTACTCTATAAACTAATAATGAGATTCTAACCAAAGCAGCTACCTAAACATAGACCAACATTGCATTCTGGACACCATGTTATTACATAGGTAGTCTTTTTTTCTCCCTTGCTAGTATTAGAACATACAAAACATCTGAGTTGACTGTTTTTTTTAGTTCTTGTTGAAGGTACATGGTCAGGATAGCGTCTTTCCATAAAATTTACAGCACTCAGCCTTATCAATATTACCACTCACTGTTCTACTAGGCTTAACACTAGTCAAGGTACCATATTTTTCAAGAACTTACCTTATAAATTCCTAATGAAAGATTTGAATTTTAAATGGCAATCTCTCATTTTGACTAGGTACATATTATAAGCATTTAGCACAACTCGGTCTATCAGATGAAAAAAAGCTTCTTGTTCCAATTTACAGATTTTCTAACACATTCTATGGTGGCCAATTGCACATCAGCTTTATCAGTAAGCCACATATTCTAAATGTGGTCAATTACACAATCAGGCTTTTTGACAATTTCATTTGTTTTATGATTTACCTTTTCACTGTTAACCATTTGTCCTTTAAGAAAAGTGGTAAGCATTGTCACATTACGTTTATTACCGCTTTTCTTTCTTTCACATTCACCAGATTTCAGCTTAGCAAACTCAGGAACATTCTTCCTGTTTTCTCCTATGGTTCCACAAGTGCCAATATTATGTGAATCCAAATATAAAGATGGACCAGGACTAGAATACCAATTATCAATGTACAACAGGTGGCCTTTCCCTTCATATTTCTGTATCAATTTCTTAACAATGGCACCTGAAGCCCCATGAGGATCTTTTTTTTAGCAATGTCAATATCAGTACCTGTATAAACAACAAAATCCAAAATAATTCCTGTTTCACAATCACAGAGAACTTGGATTTTTATTCCGAATCTACGATGCTTTGACCGTATGTATTACTTGAATATCAATCTCCCCTTGAATAAAATTAGGGATTCATCAATTACAATTTTTTGGAATGGGCAGAAAAAAGCAGAAAACTTTTCCTTTAAAATAGTAATCACTTCCCTTGTCTTCCACAATCTATCACTTTCATCAGGGAGCTCATTATCAGCAAAATGAATGTACGTAAGTAGTTCAAGGAACCTGTCACTGGTCATGTATTTTTCAAAAAAATCTGTAGCAATCATGGTATCTTTTGACCAGTATTCTTTTATTGTTCTTTTTTTCACATGAGGCATTAGTAAAATAAGTGCAAAAGAAGAGTACATTTCACCAATTGTTGTCTCACTCCAACACTGGCTTTTTTGCCTTTTGATGTACATCATAATTGTGTACACAAAATTCATGATACATATTAGTATTATCAACAATCTTTTTCATAAGTTCCCGATCAAAATAGGCTAGAAAATATTCGATAATAGGTGCATTCTCTTGAATAGGAAATTACTCACAAATTCCTTAATTTTCGGTAGCAAATGAAAAATCTATTTATAGAAGGCTGTATTTACTGTAAAACAATGAGTTGTATTTGAATTAGATACATTTTCTTTCAGTTATTTGTTCATCATGGACAAACCATCTATGTCATCCTCATTCACGTGTACCAAAAAATGCCCTTTTAGCCCTCAATCGATGCATAAAATTATAGATGAATGGAGTGATGAAGAAGAATTGTCTGATTTGAGTGACATTCCTTCAGATAACGATAATATTTTAAGTGATGAAAGTGAGCCTGAGGCATGCTTAGATAATAGTGATACTGGTAATATTACATGGAAGAATCGGAATGATCTTGTGCCTCGTAACTATTCATTCTTTAGCATGTGATGATGTAGAGGTAGCTGGAAGGTTCATTGGATGGTATCTAATGATGTAAATGTGCTTATACAATCAAATTATGACTTTAAAATGCATTAATCAATGAGAGCAAGTGAGAGAAAGAGAGTGGAGCCATAGTGGTTTTAAAACTGCACCCATCTTTAATAAATAGGAATATGTGTTTATATGCCTCACCTGGATCTCAAGCAAGATACAGAGTGTTTATTTTCCACCCCGGTCCTTAAAGGGTTAAAAGGTTCCATGGTTATTATGCTATATGTATGAAGTGTCTGTGTTTCAGATATGGTGACTTTTATGGGTTATTTGTGTTTAATAATGCAGCTCATAATTGGCTAGTGTAATGCCACTTACATGGAAAGGGTTAATGATCATTTAATTTTAGCATTTGGGATGTAAAGGTGTACATCTTAAGGAGTTATATATGATGCAAAACTCAAATGTCTAATGATTTTACTTACAGAGTTAAGTTTCTGTTCTAGCTGTGAACTCCTTGCTAGTGCCATCCCTGCCCATGAGTCGATCCGATCTGAGTTCACACAGATGTCCAAAATATAAAATCTTATGGCTTTCCTACAGTTGCAAAAATGAGTAGGTAAGTTAATTTTATTGGTTAAGCAAAACAAAAAAGACATCAAATTATGTAACTAAAAAGATTGGTATTTAATTAATTTTATAATTCAATATAACAATGTTAATTAACACAAAACCTACATACAACTGATGGAAGTTGAAATTATACAGAAGTTACTTTGCTGGCTCATGAATTCCCTTAATAAATGTTAAACTGTATGTATATGGCTTTATATTTCATTATACAATATAGTTTTATTTTAGCTGTTAAGAAGTATGTTAAGTTGAAAATAAGATTTTCATGGAATTCTGTAACTGTTTTATGATTTGTTTGATTTTTTCTGATCTGCTATTATGCTCAATAATGGCTAAAAATGGTGCACATATTCCTCCTTTTTAGGTTAACAATTTTTAATAATATTGTTTCTTTAGTTTTTTTACATCCATCATGGACAATACTGTCCTATTTAAAACAGTTTAATTTAATGAAATATGTAGTTGGTGTATGATGCTCTCTCGAGAAACAATGACAACCTTTGGGTTGGCTTCATGCAGACTGGATGGCTATTACTCCTAATATCATTGCCACAATGTTATTATTGATAGTGGTACCGCATGTATGGTCACAATGATGTATGGTGCTCAACATATTACATGTTATGTATATACTTGTAAAATATATACAGCTACTATATTTATACCATGTAGCTATATGGGGAATCTGTAAACATTGAATTGGAAAGACTACTGAACTATACTGAAATTGTACATGGACTGAATTTTGTAACTGCAGGAATTTTATACATGCATACACATGCAATGCATGTTGGCT
>NW_013666271.1:401233-402094 GCF_000517525.1 Limulus polyphemus
AGTTAACACAAAACCTACATACAACTGATGGAAGTTGAAATTATACAGAAGTCACTTTGCTGGCTCATGAATTCTCTTAATAAATGTTAAACTGTATGTATATGGCTTTATATTTCATTATACAATATAGTTTTATTTTAGCTGTTAAGTATGTTAGGTTGAAAATAAGATTTTCATGGAATTCTGTAACTGTTTTATGATTTGTTTGATTTTTTCTGATCTGCTATTATGCTCAATAATGGCTAAAAATGGTGCACAGTAGTTAAAGTTTAAAACACAAGTCATTAGTAACTAAATTACAATTCAAATATGAAAACCTTTGGTGGATAGAAATCCTCACTGCCACACTTGTCCAACTTCTAAAGTACTCATTTGTATTTGTATTTATGTAACTGTTCCTTTGAGTTAACAGATTCTGATTGTTAGTGTGCTTGGACCGAAAATCTGAGGATTATTGCATCACATACGTATTTCATTAAATTAAACTGTTTCAAATAGGTCAGTATTGCTATTATATAGATATATGTCCAAGATGGATATAAAAAACTAAAGAAACATGATTATTAAAAATTGTTAATTTAAAAAGGGGGAATAGGAATCTTAAAAAAATATACAAAAATGAGATAGGTAGCTTAAAGTGAAAATGCAATCACCAAAAAAGTAAACAAACAAGCTTAAAGTTTGAGACATTGTGTTGACATTATTTCCTCAAGCTACAAATTAATAATCTGACTCAATGTCTAAAAAGCTGTAATATCAAAATAGAGTCAAAATAGGGATTTTTAGCTTGAGGAAGTAATGTCAACTATATGTCTCAAATCTTAAGCTTGTTTGTTTACTTTTTTGGTGATTGCATTTTCA
>NW_013666271.1:402720-407712 GCF_000517525.1 Limulus polyphemus
TGAAAATGCAATTACCAAAAAAGTAAACAAACAAGCTTAAAGTTTGAGACATTGTGTTGACATTATTTCCTCAAGCTACAAATTAATAATCTGACTCAATGTCTAAAAAGCTGTAATATCAAAATAGAGTCAAAATAGGGATTTTTAGCTTGAGGAAGTAATGTCAACTATATGTCTCAAATCTTAAGCTTGTTTGTTTACTTTTTTGGTAATTGCATTTTCACTTTATGCTACCATTCTTGTTTCTGCATTTTTTGAAGATCCATATTCCTCCTTTTTAGATTAACAATGATGTATGGTGCTCAACATACTACATGTTATGTATATACTTGTAAAATATATACAGCTACTATATTTATACCATGTAGCTATATGGGGAGTCTGTAAACATTGGATTGGAGGGACTACTGAACTGTACTGAAATTGTACATGGACTGAATTTTGTAACTGCAGGAATTTTATACATGCATGCACGTGCAATGCATGTTGGCTAGTATTTATATCTATATCTGTCTACCTATCTATCAATATACACATGCAAGCTTTACAGTTTCTTTAAGTTGTAAAGCCGTACACATACAGATAGCCATATGAAGTTTTTAAGTTGTATAGATACATATATAATAGCATATGTATACAAAGAAGCATTTTAAATATTTCTTATAGTTGTTATGTTTCCCCCTTACGCCTCCTCCTCTTTGCTGGCCAGTTATGGTTTTGCTGCAGTTGGCCCAATTTCCTCTTAGAGTGATATTCTTCACACTCTACAAGGTTGAAAACGTGTTAATTATCAATTATGAATTTATTATATCAGTATACCTTTATCCCCTCTATTTTTGATGGAATTTGGGTTGTGAAACTTCTAGGACCCTCTTCCACTGTGACGATCCTAAATTCTGGTGAGCTGTTGCTTTCTGAAACTAAATATTTTCAAAATAAAATATATATTTACAAAGTTTCTGCCTCATTGTCACCTAGAATTGCCATAATTTTTGCCATCTCCTGTTTGCACGATTCTCGCCACTCCTTATACTCATCTTCAAGGATGGCTACTCTATCTGGAGTATCTATAAAATTTGCAATTACATAGTGTTGGCTATAATTCAATACTTACCATCATCATGATTGCTGAGCTGATGCTCAAAACTGAGTTTGGTCTTATCTTTTAAATTTTGGCTTAAAGATTCTGTTGTGGGTGACAGCCTAAATGTTAGTAAAGTGTTTTAGACTTTTGTGTGATGTTTTAGACAATTGTATAACATGGACCAACTCAATCATGCAGTGGTAAAAAAACTGTTATTCTGTCAGCAGCATTGTGTTTGAAAGTGCAGGAACCCAATACATATATAAATGATATGCAACATCAATACAGTTGTAACAATAAGTTAATAATTGCTATGGTACACGAGTCATGCCTGCTAAATAAACATTAAATTACACCCATGGCCTGGATGTACCTATATACATATGCATGTATATTAGATTATTAGGCTCCATATAAATTACAGGCTACATTAAAACAATTGGATGTCAATGGTTATACAGCCACTGTTACTTGCTATGTAGTCAAATAAACTTAAAACTACCCTACACAATGCACAAATAATTTTGTCCAGGCTTTATTACAATACTCGCAGCCATTTTTTGCTGTAGGCTGGTGGAACAATATTAAATAATAATAAAGAACAACAAATGGACAATCCCTGTTATGAACCACTACGACAATTCGTGATAAACGGATTATATAGCTCAGAAGTAAAATAATTTAAATGTAAAAAAATTAAAACAATCCAGTCTTACAAACTGAGTAATAATACTTAGTATTACAGATCAATAAACCAGAGATTAAAATCTACAAACATATATACATATAACATAAATTAAAATGAAGCCATATGGCTAACCATCAAGAAGTATATTTAGAAATGTTCAAGAGGTTCTGCAAAGCTACCATAAGAGTTGTTTTTCTGATCGACCAGCCCATGTGATCTTAGCTAAAATAAGTAGATATTATTCATAATGCTCAATCTTTGTTATCCACTTTTAATGAATACTACATACCCAAACTCCTTGTTTTTGAAATAGTAATCTCCAAGCAAGTAGTAGATCTCCTTGACAACACTGTTTTGGAAATGAAAAGAAGCATAATTCCTGAACAATTTCACTCAGCTATTGGTATCATTTTTATTCAAGAATATTAGCACAGTACCTTTTCATGCTATTACTCCACCATCACCATTTTCTATTATTACTTACTGCAAAATAACAGAAGTCAAATACTATACTAAATTATCAAATAATGACCAAACATCAGATTAAATGCAACATTATAAATATTAGAGTATTTAATAGCAACTATTAAAGAATTAATAATTGTATATTTCATAATATATTTTGCCAAATGCAATCATAGAAATGGTGTAACTAAAAAATTAATACTTATGTTCACTTCTGAAGATATGCTTGCCATTTTAGAAAATTAGTGAGGCAAATGATTAAAAGATATAGAAGAATACCACCCAAGCAAAAAGGCAAGGAATCAACTTAAGTGCTTAACTGTTCGAGAAGAAATGCCTACCCAAGTGGTTTATCTGTGTGGAAGGAGGGATAACGATCTGTACCACCTTCTATATATGCCACCACTTTGTCAACGTTATTTGAGGGATCTTCTTGTGGTGGAACTAGAGTTGAGATTCTTCTTAACAGGATTTCACACTGAGAAAATAAGAAATTTAAGAAACTAAAATTCAAAACCATGATTTTTTAATTCCTCGGTTACTTCCTGCAATAAATATTACAATAATCATATCACTGACATCTAAGAGACTGGTAATAATTTGTAAGCTTTCCTAATACTACTTTTATTATATATTACCATCCTTGATAATGAGCTGTGTATGTATTTCAGTAAAGTGAATGATGAAAACCACAAGTATTGTTTATTTAGCACATTTTTAGTATTCTACTTAAAATACGCGTTTCATTAGAGCTTTGAAGAGTACCAAAAACATTTAAAATATTTTTGGTTAAAAAATTGTGCAGATTGTAGATGCATGAATTAAAATTTGAGAATTTGGGAATTAAAAACAGTTTTTCATTTATGCAATATTTTACTTTTAAATTTTATATTATATATTTTGAAACAAATGTGACAGCTCTGGTATCACTAAAAGAGGAATAAAGCTGAAGTTTTATAAATTAAAATATTTTGTTTATAAATGAAAAATATTTGTTTCAAAGTTTTCAAATTGACATAAAGTACTTCAATCCTAGATAACACACAAAGTCAAGAATCTTTTAGCAGTAAAACATTACATTAAACTCTAACTCATAAGATATATAAAACTAGTTATATTTTTATCATTCATTCTATTTATATAAGTTAGAGTATTTTTTCTGTGTCACAATCACTTACACATGTGCTATTTCATGTCTTCAGCATAGATAACTATTTATATTTGGGCTACCTTATCCTTAAAGTGAATTTCAGTCATGCTCTTGTGTTTAAAAACAAAGGGTTTGAAAATGTAATGTATAAGTTTTTTTGAAATATACTTCACTGATAGAATATGGTATTTGGTATTTTCAACCTGCACATGTTTAAATAGCCAGGTCAGAGACCTCAAGGTTCAGGTATAGTCATCCATAATTCAGAACAGCTGACCAGAATTAACAGCACCAGCTTCCAACACTGCTAGTCTTAGCTGAATAGTGGGATTAACTGTCACTTTTATGACCTCCCATACCTGAAAGTGCCAAGCATGTTCAATAGCATGTTGCATTTTGATCTGTAGCCTGGCCCAATAACGCATGTATTTAAATAATTAACTCATCTCTACATCGACAGTTACTTTCTCCCTATCAGAAATGCAGCAAGGAGTTCAAAATTTCCAGGATGAGAAAAGCAGGAAAAAACAAACAAATCACATTACTCTTACAATTAAGATCAGATAAGACAAGCTATACAAATACTGCCATCTAAAAGTGGATGTGAATGTAGAAACATTCTGACAGTAACATATATTTGATGGGTGCTTTAATATTAAATAATAGATATAAACTTCACATAACAACATAATGTTTATAGATAACAAAGGACCAACTGGTCCATCTAGGTTGTCCCATCTACTAAACTAAACTAAAACTATCAAATAATAATAAAAAATTGAAAGCCAGCTCTGATAATTCATGTAGTTATCAAGCTTTCTCTTAAACTAATTTAAATTTACTGCCTCCACAACATCAGAAGGTGACCCATTCCAAAGGCCAATCACCTGTTAGAAAAATAAAACTATTTTAGGTGAAGATGACTCCTACCCTGCCAAAATTTATATCTGTGTCCCCTCATCCTACCATTCTCACCATTAAGTATGAAAAAAGCTGATGCATCAACACTATCAATTCTTTTAACAATCTTTAAACACCTCAATTCAATCCCCTCTAACTCTTCTTTTTTTTCAAGAGAAAACAATTTCATAGATCTCAACCTCTCCTCATATTACAACCCTCCATCCCAGGCATCATTCTAGTAGCCCTCATCTGAACCATTTCAAACAATTCAATGTCCTTCCTAAGGTAAGGAGCCCGAGACTAAATACAATACTCCCAAATGTGGCCTAACCAGCGACCTATACAATGAAATTATAACCTCTATAGCCGTGTATTCAATATTTCTATAAATTCATCCTAAAATCCAATTTGCCATACCACTAGAAACAGCACAAGAGATGGCCTAAGAAACTGATCAACCAATACATCAAGATCCCTATTTTTAATAATACTGTTAAGGTTATTCCCATCCAGATTATACTTATGATTTAAATTATGATAACCCACATGCTCAGACTAACATAATTACACCGATTTGCCAAAATAGAGATAAAACTTTTTACGTTTTAAGTAACTCAGTTTTTGTAGTTTTGACTTTGTTTCAATACTTTTTGTAGCATTAAAACTAGCTAGGTTATGTATATATTGATTCCTACTTATATA
>NW_013666271.1:408246-420059 GCF_000517525.1 Limulus polyphemus
ACACCCACACCCTCATTTGTAAGACATGATTTTCCCTTAGTGAAACCATGTTGACTATCCAATAAAATTGTAAACTGGTAAATGACTTTGTAAAGCATCTTTATCAGACTTTCCAAAACTTTTCCCACAACTGATGTAAGAATAATAGGCCTATAATTACTGGGAAAATTTGTATTACCTCCCAAGAAAAGATCAGTGACATTAGCTAACTTCCAATCCTTTGGCACCTGCCAACTATTCAAGGACTTACAAAAAATAGTAGCATATGGCTCACATATCCAATCCTTAACCTCCTTCAAAACCCTTGGGGAAATATTATTTGGCCCATGAGCCTTATTGTTCTTTAAACTTTCCAACTTTTTCTTAACAAACTCAGAATTGATGTGATCATCTTGTTCAATCTTGTTTCCATCTATCAACTGTTCAAGATGAAGAATATTGATTCAATCTTCACTAGTAAAAACTGAAAAAAAAGTAAAATTTAATAACTCAGCCATCTCATAATCATTAGATACGAGCCTTCCTTTATCATCCCTCAAAGGTCCTACCCCCATCCTAACATTTCATTTACCCTTAATGTATTTAAATAAATCCCTACTGTTGATTTTTACATTTTCAGTCATCCTTTTTGATGTCCTAATTCCTGTTTCACCAATTTTCTGATCTTCTATAATCTTTCAAATCTCCCATCATACCATTCTCAATTTAAATTTCTTAAATTTGTGATGCTTTTCTTTAATTTTATCCCTTATACCCTTTGTGAGCCAACCTGGTTTTTTACTTGTAGCCACCATTTTCTTTCTATAAGGAACATGTTTATCTTGAATATTTAAAAGTTTATCTTTAAAAATTTTCCACATTTGATCAGTATCTCCAAATAACTCATAAGCTCAATTTACAATAGATAATTCTTGTTGCATCCTTATAAAATTTTGCTGTTATGAAATTTGTATCCAAAATATCATTATTCCAAATTTACTATCAATTTTCTATAGTAAAATCTTCAGCAATAACAGATTAAGGTAGCATATGCCTTTCACATGGTGATATCTAGGTTTTGGCATTTTCATCAGAAAAAACATCTTCATACTATGCTTTTTGTATAAAAATATATTGAAATAGAAAAGAAATGTCCTATGTAACTGATAACTTCTACAAACGTGACTGAATACTCCTGAGAATGGGTCCAGACTTTGATGGGATGTGAAGAATTAGTCTGAACTAAGAAAAACTCTGAAAATGAATTCAAGGTCAAATTATGGCTCTAATGAGTATCCTTAAGTAGGACATATGCTACAGTGACTCATTAATGGTCATTTAATAAAAATCAAACCTCTTATAAACTTCACCTTAGTACACAGTACAGACACACTAATAATGCACATTTATGCCAATTGTGAAGTCTATAGTGTTAACAGATCTGAAGTTATGAATTAAAAACCACTATCAGAATGTCAACTGTCAGATTTTGAGAAAAACTTGTTTGAAAATTAGGTGCAAAGTTGTCACTTTATGGGTTTTTGTCTAGTTGAAAAAGGTATACCACATCCTGCAAACTGTGAAACTTACACTTTTAATATGTTTCTGGGTGTTAAAAGGTATATGCTACATTAAATGCAGTTCCATGTCATACTAAATTAGGTAAGAGCATAAGTAATTACTTTAAAATAATTTATCAAAAACATCTCTGATCTTTCCAGACTTAGAGAAAACGATGTGGGTCAAACTCAGGAGTATTATCAGGAGTAGCAGCTGAAAGAAAGTGTTATCTATAAAGTCACCATGCTATGCATGAATTTCTTACATATACAATACTTCATTTTACACTGTAACACATTTAAAATCACTCTTAAATGAAAAAAAAAATATACATAAATAATTTAAATAATTATTTCAGGTGTGAAATTTTGTCATTATATAAAACTGAGATTTACAAGTTTTATTACCTCAGCAGAAATAGTGCTACTCTTGTAACTGTCAAACTCTGGCAGAACTGATGGTTTAAAATGGTCAAATAGCTGTACTGCTCTTTCCCATGTTAGTATAATCTGAATGCAAGGGAAAACAAAACAAAAAGCACAAGACTTCTTAGATAAACAGATTTCTGAAAATTAAGCTAGACAATTATAACCTCCTTAATCTTTTAACAGGAAAGGTTTCTCTAAAACTGCTACACATTTTCCTGTGTGTACAAAAAAGTGGACTGTTACTCATTTAACCTTATCATAGTCGGTGAGCACATTTCAGTTGTCAAGTGCAAACCTAAATATCAAATTTTAAGTAAAAATAAGAATTCTAACTAATAATTTTTAACTCAGAAATATTTTAGAACTAACATGTTGTCCTTTTGTAACATTATTTTAGTGTAATTCACTAAAATAAATAACAGTTCAAACTTATGTTTCTGCACAGCATCGAGAAATCTTGCGTATAAAAATACATTTACCAAATGTTGTAGAATTTCTCTGCCCATCCCAAAGCATAGGTTTATATTTGCTAAGAAACTATCATATCTTGAGATTATAATTATCCATGTTTTGTGCCTCACGTGATTTTCTTCCCTTTCACTAATTATAGTAGTACCTCTTTTTTGTTCCTTCCCTTTTATGATCTCATAGCATATGATCTGAACTAGTAATGCAGCTCATCTTTGAAAATAGCTACATGAACTATTTAAGTAAATGCAGAGTGAATAATGTGGTGAGAGAAGTAATTTATAGTTGCTAGTTTGCACTGAAGAGTAACCGAGTGTAGTGGGGCATTTAGGAACAAATCAAGTTTCTGGAGATTTTTTTTATCATTCATTCATTCAGATGATCATTTTCATTCTTCAAAATGTTTACATGCTAAAAGTTACTGAAATTTTTGTTTATGACAAGGCATCAGGTACACTTAGCTAGGTTTAGTGAATATGGTAGGTAATATCAAAATATTCTGATGACTTATTTACTATAAATTACTTTTAAGTTTAACGTATTCAAGCAATTCACATAACTAAAATAACTTATTTTTCAATGAAAAGAAACCACATTTATTACATACTTATTGATCTATACCAAGAAAATAATTTACAAAAATAGCTATCTAGCTTGACCTGACACTATCTAAAAGGTCAGGTCCTAGGTCAATGATAAATTTTTGTGACTTTATGCTGTGATTTTTATTATATATAGCTGAAATGGTGAGAAAATAAAGTATAAAAAGAAATATGTTAATGGAAATCAATAATGTTGAAACTCATTGAATATATAAAATGAAAGGAAGTATTTCTAATGTTTTCAAAAAAGTATCTCCCAAAAAAATATACCGCAATATGAATAATGACATGAAAACTAAATCATATAAAATTGTTTTTTAAAGAGAAAAATAGATCCTATTTAGTAAGTCTATTCTACATTTCATTTAATTTGGTTAAGTATTTCCACTATGAGAAGAAAAAATTCAATGAATAATAATGACATCCCCTTTGATCATGAAAGGGTTATTAGTCACCTTTATGACAATTTTTTCAAACTCAATTGGTATAAGTTTAAAAAAAAGCAAAATCTTTGTTGTTTTGAAATAACATAACAGGTGAAATAGATTTTCATTGAAATTTTGAATCAGTAGAAGTGTATATGTAAAAACACAACAGCTTTGTTATTTAAATTTTTTTTCTTTTAAAAAACCAATGAAATCTAGCTTCAATGAGAAAAATAAGTTTTGTATTAGAAAGGAATTCAAGTTGATTTAAATGAACTTTTACTTATATCAAACTAGTTTTAGACGAAAGATTAATCTATATGAATCAAATCCTACAGATATTAAATAATTGTATTTTTTAACATTTTTATAAGAGTAACATAAAACATTTACTACAAAAATATTTATTATTAGTTCAACCTTTCTGAGGCTAATTCATAGAATTTTTTCACATTATACTAAGAAATTAGGATTACATGATAAAAAAATACTTGACAAGTTAGTGCCATTTGTCAATTCATTTAACAAACAACTTACAAAATGTTATTCTGCATTATTCAAAATACACATCGAAGAGTTTAATTTTTTTTATTATTTTGAAAAGGATTGTTTTATATAAAAATATTTTAATATAACAATAACCCGCACCATTAAACCTAGGTATATTAATTTATCTTTACTTTTTCTATTGATACTACTATTTGTTTTTGTTTTTTTCACTATGTATTACAAAACACATTAATTTTCCCTAAAAGAATAATCAAAAGATTCTGTCTGACAGCGAATGAAACTTATTTGCTCTCAGAGCAGACAGAGTGAGGTACCTGAGGAGCATTGTGTTCCTGTAGATGTTTGGCCTTGGTTCGTTTACTTGGATGTGCATACAAACAATAAAAACACTGTTCAACAGCCATCTCTAAATCTTCTTTGTGAGGGTGGGGTGATGGGGATTTCTTCAATTCTTCTAGAGCAACATCAACACACAATAGCAGTAGTGCTCCATCAGAGGCACAACACCATGATCGACTTTAAGTTGCCAGAAAAAAGAAAAGAATAAGAAAGCAGCCTACTAACTATTTTGTTATTAAAAACCTATTCTTTAAAAACAACCCAAACAGTAGCTTAGGCAATTTTCTTGTTTTCAAATTTGTAACAATTTCACTTACATAGTGCTACTTAAAATTTTGTAAAAATAAGTCAATGGGTAGATTCTATAAATATATAAACAATGTGCAATGTCGAATTTGGTAATAATTCAGACATATGCATGAAGAATAACATACTGGCTGATGCTTCTAATTTTATTGTAATATTAATAACTATCTATATTTGTGCAACAAGGTCTGGAAAGTATCAATGAACAATTAGAAATGTAATATTAATTACTTTATCCATTTTACTTTAATTTTTGCTGGTAAAAAAGAAGATAGAAGATTAAGTATATTTGATAAGTTTTTATCTTTGTACCATTCATATGATACAAACATGTAAACTATCTTTAATTCAATTAACTGTTTGAAAAATATTGTTTCAGTAGTTTATATAAACTCTTTCTACCAATATATTGGAAAAATTAATAACATTTAATAACTTGGTTGATGAAGTTTGGACCTATGCTACTCTCTGGATAGCTATTTAAATGTTTCTTTGGTCATTACATTCACTGGTAGAGTTCACAAACCATCTTACTTTTTTACACTGGTTTCTTTTAATTAAATGTTTATGTTTAACCCTATAAGAAAAAAGTTGGTCAATTTGACCAGCCATGGTGCTGTGAAAGAACATATACTATAACTCTGAATTTATCATGTGTATCATTATGAATTTGAAAAGCTTTTAGTAAACTATTTCTGCTAAAGTTTGGCTGTGAATTTCTACAGCCTTTACTGAGTCAGTCTGAGTGAAAGATGATTTTCATGCTAAGAATAAAAATACTTCTTTTCATCTTAAACTTTTTATTTTTATTTTAACCTCTAAAACCTGCTAAATGAATTTCAGAAGTTTTTCATTGGTAAAATTTAATATTTTATCTTTTACATTATTACTCTAACTGTATATTTCAAAAATTATAAAACAGAATGAATAATACCATTTTTTCCTTTGCATTTTTGATCAGAAACTTCAAGTTACTTATTTTTACACTTTCAACTGTTAATCCTTTTTGCATCTGTTTTTTTTTAATTTTAGAGTTTTATTGCCATTCTTTGTACCATTAGAACAATAATCAATGAGTAGAAAACAACAAATGATAGTGAGAGCCGATTAGCTGTTTCCCATAACAGCACTCAAGCTAGTGTAATTTTAAATGTTTTATTTTACTGAAGTTTTGTTAGACTAAGCTGAGAAGTTTATAATTTTATATTTTAACTATTTTCGTTAAAAACATATAAAAATATGTAAAAACATTTAATTTAAAAACAAGGATTTCTGGTACTTGGTTTGCACTCAAGTAAAAATATTTGAAATTCTTCCCTAAGCCTGGTTGAGTCTCACAAATTTGGGTATCAAATAAAATAAAAATAAATAAATACATTCATGCAGCTTACAAATATGCATTTTAGAACATAAAAATATATTGGGCATAGAATGTTCCAAACTACTATTATTTATCTGGCTTTGTAAGTAGGCTATAAATATGTTTAAAAATTCTATTAGCCATTCAGGGCAGTAAACCATGATCACATGACATTTATCTCAAATGAATACTCTCCTGCTTAATACAAAATGATTGTTGTACACCTGATATACAAGTGAATCTGCTCTTTCTCTTGGTTGTCAACATGTCATGACCCATGTAAAGTTGATTACCAAACAATCTTGAAAGTCAGAGGGACGGAGAGGGGAGGGGCTCCTTTGATGGGTTTGACAAATTTCTTTGATATCTCAACAAATAAAGAATATAGGAGGTTCAAATGTTAGATTCCTGCTTATAACTATGTATAATTAGTTGGAAACTACAGCATCATATTTTAGAGGTTAAAAAATTCTGAAGTGAAAAAATAGTAACTCAGACATGCATCACATGACACAGAAAATTAAGTTTGAGATTTTTAAAATATTTCTTTTTGAAATTAAGAAGTTAAAGCTTTAACAATATAAAATTGAGTTATAAACTATATGTTTATTGACATACATTGATAATACAGTAATTACATTTTGAATGTAACTATGTAAAAGATCATGACATGCACTTTGATGGCATGGCCATACAGAAATAGTTAATGTAAAAAATGATTCACTAAGATAAATTTCTGTTACAGTCCCTTTACTTTTCAAATTTTTTTTATGTGCTTATTCTATTTGATGCAAAAAAAGTTTATGTTGCAAGGAAACGTGTTATGATGTGGAATCTAAAAAAATATAATAATTCTTTGCTCTTATAAAAAATTATGAATTTGTATATTTAATGAGTGAAACCTGTCATTATAAATGGATTTTTTTTTTCACAAGCAGACTAAAATTGGAGAATTATACTTCTAAATGTCTCAATAATTATTGCCTTAACTCAATTTCTCAGATTATAATAACATTATTAACTTTTCCATTGCTAATAAATTTCCATACACAATGATAACAAATTTTAAAACATTATCATTTCATACTATTAATATTTTGGCAAAAACTTATCCTAACTTACTTTCCTAGACATTCATGGGCTGTTAGGAGGAACATAAGGGAGGAAGAAATACCGTGTGGCATCTCTGATTCCTTTGGAAAAACACTTGAAATCTGGTTTTTATCAAGAATATTTGTTTCACTGTGTTCTTTCTGATTATCCTCAACTGCTTGATTTGTTACTGATTTGATGTCCCTTTGAGCATGTAACGTTATGTTTTCCTTCTGCTGTTCAATTACTTGCTCTTGGGTTGATTCATGAATATTATTATGACAGAAAGCCAATACTTCAGTTGATTTTGAGTCATAATTTTGGTTATCAATTAATAACTGAGTGGAAGAAACTGTGTCATTCTTTTGATTTTCAATTATAATTGGGTTGTTTGAAAGGAAATTATCAACTCCTGATTTACATCTTGAATTTTGGGCATTTTTAAGACTGTCAATAACACCTTGCTCAGAGGACTGCATCTCCTCCTTCCTCTCACTGGTAACTGATTTGCTGATTGGTTCCAACTTTATGACGCTATCCAATGATTGATCTGTTGAGTGCATATCAAGATTCTGGCTATCAATAAGAGACAGATTAGCTGATCCAGTTTCAAGATTCTGATCTACATCCATATGTTGAATATGTGATTCAATTACAGATTTCTGGCTCTCAATTACTGGCTGATTAGTCACTATTAGATCACTGTCTTGGTTGTCAAGTTTCTTTTTACTAGTTTCATCTTCCTGACCAAAAACTTCTGGCTGGTTAATGGTACACTTTTTATCAATTTCCTCTTGAGTTTTGCATTCCTCACTGAAATTTGAATTTTTTACATTTATTTCATGTTCAATTAACATGGCACAAAAGTAAGAAAGACACACACAATTACATCAAAAGGCAAAATTCTGCTTTATGTATTAACACAAATACTATGTATACAAATGTTTTTCACTTTAGAAAATGCACTGAAAATTCAAAATAATGAAATAAACAGAGTAACAAATAACAAAATTTACTTTAAATGATACAATGGAAAACATTTTAATTAGCGTTTCGTGGTACTCAATAATAAGAAAATGACTATTGTAATAAACTGATTTTCTGTTTGTTTTAGGAGTGTATATCTTATCCTAACAAGTGCAAAGGTTGCCACTTTAAATATACAACTTTATTTTCTATTGTGACCATTTGTAAATGAAGTACAATATTTCAGAAACACAATAACTACAACTATTTTCAAAGTTTCATGAACATAGGTCAATTTATTTTAAGTTATAAGAAGTTTCCATTTCAAATGTTTACTCTTAAGAGATCACATGATGAGTCATACCAAAACTCTATAGAAAAAACTGTCTCTATATCAAAGTACTTTATAATACAATGATGGAGTTTAAACATTTTAGGCTATAAAAAGAAGCAACTTTATTAATTTTTTAACTGTATAGATCTCAGATTTGTTTCTTCTGACATTACTACGACAAATGTTGTTTTTTTTTCTTTACTGTTAACAGTTTGATTAAAATTAGGTATAATCAATCAGAGTTCAACCTTATCTGAAATAAAGTCCAGTACTGCCACATGTTGACTAGTGGTTAGATTAAATGTCACATATCTGACAAAAAAGTACTCCAATCTTTAGCATCTTAAAATGCTTCATTGGAACCGATGATAAGTTACTTTCACACCTTTCAGTTTAACAGTACAAAACAAGAAACATTTTAGGGGCCTTCTCAAGACTCCTCTTACATTTCAAAATCTAAACTACACTACAGTAGTGAACTGAAAAAAAAAAGAAAGTTACAACACACATAACAGTCTTGCCTGATGAATGTCACTGTTCCAAATGGTGTGCAACACAAAATGGTTACTAATATTTTTAATAGTTGGTATACAAAAAAGTTTGTGAATACTCACTTTTCTATCAGTCGGTACAGAAGAACCCAAGGAAGGATTGTCTGGATGCTGGTTTCAGTGTAATAATCTGATGAATCCATTTGTAAACATATCACCTGGATTAAGTTCTGCGTAAATCGAACTAGCTTGACATCTCCCATTTGGTCCACTAACTTTTTATCTTTACCAATGCACCTGCCAAAATCAAACAAAAAACAATTACAAGGAAATATTTAATATCATACATATATAAGTTTCTAACTATAAATTGGTTTGAGTTTAATATAAAGTTTGAAAAGCAAATGTTCCATTATTTTTAATTTCTTAAAATCAATTTCAGTGTGTGTGCAAAGATAGTTTATACTTTTCTCTTCACAATATTTTTTAAGCCTAAAATCTTTTAACATGCACTAATACAAATATAACTGTATACTGAATCCATAACTTTTTGTTGGTCTAAGATTACCATAATAAAAAGAAAAAAAAACACCTCAATTAGAAACATAAGTAAAACTCTCTGCAGCCACCTGTACCATATCTACATCAACTTGTAACATTTGATTCCCTAGATGCAAATGAAACCTTTTCCAGAGATCAACCCTGCTGTGCACATACCAATATATCATACCATCTAATGACAAACTCTCATCAATATTTTTTCTGCCATACTGATAATTTATTTTTTATTTTGATCTGCTCTTTAGCCTTTTTTTATATTACTACCTAAGTTTTTACTCTTTTTTTTATATATTTTTAGCCAAAATGTATATATATCCTCTCTAGAACACTGTCATGTGACTTTGGAATTTTGTACTACCTAGATAAAAAGGTACTCGCTTTTGCAAAATGTTTACCAGTTTCAAGTAATAGGTAATCGTAACTTTCTCATGTGGATCAAAATATTTTGTTAATAATCATATGTGAATGAACTTTTGAGATTTAAATGATAAAGCGTCATCTATGATTATCTTAATTATTTTCCCACAAAATGCTATTTTTCATCTCAAATAGAGACATATAACATAAAAGACTCTGTTATTGCCACCTTCTATAGTAATATGATACATTTATTTTAGCTTTTGATGTTTCATTCATACCTTATGATTTACTTTTTTACTGTCATAAGCAGATTTGATATAACTCAATATTTTTCTGCTTCTTGTTGTTATTTGTTTATTTTTGCAATAGATTTAACCCCACTAATTCAAAGCAAATGATAAAGACTGAGTTTGTTCTTTTGTCATTCAACTCAAATGCACGATTTTTATCATCATCAGATCAATTATTTGAAGTTCATGGTATATTTGTTTAGTGAAGTACTATGTAAAAAAGATATTGGATGTAACACTGTTTTAATGGTGAGTTTGAATGTTTGATATAAATTCTACAATATCAAACATTCAGGAAGGATGTTTTTCATTGCTACATTTACAGCAAAAAACTCTCTCTGTGCAAGGTTTATTTTTAGATACATAAAAAAAATCAAAAGACTTGTGTTTTAATATTTCTGATCTTATCTGAAACTTGAAATTAGTAAACCTTGATAAGTTTGAAGGGGAAAAACCCTTTCTTTGTGGTAATGCAAAATTCCAAACTTGCATGGCAGTGTTCTAGAGGGCGACATGTATGAAGTTCTCAAAGCAATTAGCTACTCACAAATAACTTGAAAATAGTTTTATTTTTTTACTTAGCGTAAACCTGGTTGATTTGAATTTAAAACTGCAGTGGGAAATTAAGTAATAATTATAAAACAAACTCAAAAAGATATAAATTGTTTATTTGTAAATTAAAAAAAAACGTTCTAGAAGTTAAATCATCTAAATAGGCTTAGAAATGTGACATTGCAGAAAATATCTTTAACTTTTATGTTCCTTTTTGTTCATGCTTATACATATAAGCTAAATTTTCAAAAGGTTCAGAACTGACCACACATTCACAGATAAGTTGGTCCAAATGTGACTAGAGTATTGGCTAAGGTAGTTATAAAACTAGTATGTGTAAAATAAAATATCAACTAGCTAATAATGCAGCAACAGTAAAGTTCAAGTTCCAGATGTTTTGCTTAAAAGTAAATTTTCTTCCTTCAAACAAAATAAGACATAAATTTATTTTATGGTTACAAACACTATTTATTAGTTTATATATTATTTTCAGATGATATGATATTTTTAATGATTTAAAAAATAAATTTCTCACTTTTCCAAGCCTTGTAGAAGGTTGGCCATTGTATTGGCCCAATCACTCCTATCTGATGTGGTACTGGCATTCATGTACTGATGGAGAGCCTCATTGAATGCTACTTCACCCCACTTCAAACACACCTAGTGCAATAAGAAAACATTACATTTATGCATTATTGTATTATATTTTAAGGCTATTAAAAATTGAAAAGAAAATAATTTTGGAAAAACACTGGTGATACACAGACAGAAGTAACAAACAATGAAAAATTGTAACTAACTTGTCAATTTATATGAGTACAGAAAATACAAAATAGAGTGAATTGTACAATGCACTAGTGTTTTGAATCAAGAGACACAGTGGTGTGTCATACAGCCAAAATAATCCTCATGATAAACTGTGTGTTATTAACAGTAGTAATAGTTTAACAATTTTCCACTTTCTGTACCTCAAATTATAATACTTAATAATAATACTTTCAATGGAAGTGCTCTAATGTACCCTTACTTAACATAGAAAATTTCAAGGCAATCCATTAAGATACACACAAGATATAAAATCTCCGGTTTTCATTGAATTTCTTCCTATATTTTTTCTTTTCTCCAATTCTACCAAAACCTTATTTAGAAAAAAAAACATATTTAACTTAGATGGATTTTATTCAAATTTG
>NW_013666271.1:421023-445003 GCF_000517525.1 Limulus polyphemus
ACCAAAACCTTATTTGAAAAAAAAAAAAACATATTTAACTTAGATGGATTTTATTCAAATTTGGTATACTGATAGACATTTATAACCTAAAATTAGGTGTCAAATTTGGTCTCATTATAAGCCACAAGTTTGAAGTTATTCAACAAAACAGTTCAATTTTGAACAAACTTTTTGCATGCACCCACTCAAAAAGTCATGTGAGCTATTGGACTGAAATTTTTAACCATAGTTTCACCTATGATTTGACGTTGACTGTTTTTAGTTTTTTGTCATTCAGATTAAAGACGGCTGATTTAAAGCAGAAAAACTATGATAGGAAGAAAGCACATGCAAATATTTGTTAGGCCAAGCATACTAGATTAGCAGTTTCTAGCTCAAGCTTTTGAAAGAATTATACGTGTGGACAGTTATTGTTCATTGCCAACTTTTAAGCACAAATTAGCTAAATTTTATGAAATTCTCCTACTTAAAAAGCATGTAGCATCATGTGATATTAGCTTAAGCAATTAGCTTATTACAGTTGTACCGGGAGCATGTGGGTGATGACAAGAAACTGTTAATATTCCAAGGCATTACTATAAAGGAAGTTATTAACACTGTCATGTTATATACATTCTTGAAATAGGTGTAGTAATGTGTAAATCAAGACACAGTATTGTTTCATGCAGCCAAAGCAACCCGCACAACAAACAGTGTGTTATTAATAGTAGTGATAGCTTAGCAATTTTCCACTTTCTGCAGCTTGGACTGTGGTAATACAACCTACCACATATTTTCAATGGATGTGCTCTAGTGGACCCTTATTTCACATACCAAATTTGAATACAATTTATTAATAAACACGAGATATAAAATCTCCAATTTTGATTGAGTTTCTTCCAATTTTTTTTTCTCCACACCAAAATTACGGAAACTTTATTTAATAAAAAACATACTAAACTTTAATGGATTTTTTTCTAAATTTGGTACACTGATAGATAGTTTTAACATATAGTTAGGAATCTCATTTGGTGTAAATATAAATCACATGTGCAAAATTATTCAACACAAACCACTCAAATTTGACAAAATATTTTGCACATGCATATGCAAAAAGTCAGGTGAGCTACTGGTCTAACATTTTTACTACAGCTTCATCTCAGAATAAAAGTGAGCCATTTTTAGTTTTTTGTCAATCGGAGTAAAGACGGCTGACTTAGAGCAGCAAAACTATAAGGTGAAAGAATGTGCAGATAACAAATTTTATGAAATTATCCTAATTAATGAGCATTTACCATCACGTGATATTAACTTAAGCAATTAGCATAAATAATGGTGTTATTTTTTTCTTCTTCACAATGATCACACCAAAACGTTATTTGATAAGAAAAACATACTTAACTTTGACAGAATTTTTTCAAATTTGCTACACTGACAGATGTTTATTACCTACAATTAGGTATAAAATTTGGTCTCAATATTAGCCATGTGCAAAGTTTTTCAACAAAAACAGCTCAATTTTGACCAAAGTTTTTGCACATGCCCACACAAATGAAATTGGCCTGAAATTTTTACCACAATTTCATCATACGTTAAAAGTGGACTGTTTTTGGCTTTACAGGAAATATTCATTTATTAATTAGCTAGGCTGAATTTTTTGTTTAACTTGGGGCATGTTTGTTTGAAGTTAAGCACAAAGCTACACAATGGGCTATCTGTGCTTTGTCCACCATGGGTATAGAAACCCAGTTTTAAGCATTGTAAGTCCGCAGACATACTGTTGTGCGACTGCGGAAGCAACTTTGGGCATGATAGTGGGTAAAAGTAAATACGTGGCCTAGTTAACTAATGAATGAATATTTGCTGTAAAATATATATCAATGCTATAAATGTAATTTCATTCCTTTAAGTCACATGCTCAATCCTTTTTTGGCTGCACCTGTTTTTCACACCTAAGGTGTTTTTGATTAGATTTGCTTTAAACAGAGTACTACACCAGATTTTGATGAAACAATTAGTTCCTTAAGGTACCATTGTGAAATATTGTTTCAAATGCCCAGTGCTACTCTTCATAATTCAGGCAAGTTGTTTGGTTGACAGCTGACTTTCTCAGTTTCCATTTTATCCCATACATCCTTAATAACATTCATATCATGACTTTGTACAGGCCAAGCTAAGGTTAGATTTCTTTCTTCCTTCATGTCTTCCTACCAAACAGGTATTGATCCTTAAAGAATGACATAATGGACAAGAATCTGTTTGTAACTAACAACAGTCAGGGTACCACCAATTTTGTGTAGATTTTCAATGCCAATGGATGAGATGCAGCCCACGTTTGGACTGGTTCCCTACAATGTTTCACTGTATGTATTTTATGTTGACCATGATACCATTTCCTCTTTGTCATTGATCAAACTACTGTTGATTATTAACAAGCAAATGGAATTTTGATTCATCTGTACAAAGCATCCTCTTCCAACTTTACTAATTCCATCATATGAAGTCTGATACCAATTTCAGCTTTTGGTTTAGTTATTCCTTCCAAGTGCTGATACACATTCACTGAAGCCACTTCATACTAATGTGTACCTTAGTGTTCTAGAGGTAACATTCACACCTCAATCTACAGTTACTGGATTGTCACGTATCGTGTAAAGAGGACATTCCAAGTTACTTAACGTCACTTTTGAAGAGTTTTAGCTTTCTACCTTGACTGCTTCTATTACCAATAGTACTACTTTCATATATTCCCTTCACTGTTTCCATACATCTTCTACTGAGACATGAAATTTTGCCTTAAATCTGTTGTAAAACTGATTTCTACATGTTTTGTTACATGGTGTTTCTTTCCTGAGAGCCATGAGTAAGTTCACCAAACTACTGCTGGGAAGAGTATAACTGTCTGTACTTTAATAGGCAATATGCTGGTGTGCCGTTGTCCGACTTGATGGATGACAGTCAAACAGCATGTAAACTATACACACTCGACAGTACTCGGGTGTAGTTCATTTTCAATAGAAGGGGAATATTCCCATATTTTTATTCTACAACCCTTCTATTCATTTTTTCCACAATTATTTCCAATACTGTATTTCTGGTTGAATATGTCAATCTGCAATTCCTATAAATTTTATTAAAATGAAGAAAAATTAAGGCAAAACAATGTGAAATATCATGCTTATATCAATTATAAACTAAAAAAGGAGGAGTGCAATAAGAATTTCCTGTTTACACAAAAAAGTATCCAAATTTTCCTTACGTAATATTATCATTACTTAAAACACATTTACTAAGTGAAAATACTGGACAAAATCAATTCAGAGTTTTATATTTAATTCTATACAAACATGCACCCAATTTTGAATTACAGAGAACAGTATTTTTTGTAATATCTTTATTCCCATTGCCACCTGGTAGTCAGAAGATCCAATTTATACAAATATTATTGACCAGGCAAATGTTACTTTAAGTCAGTCTAGTATGGAATTTTAAATCTGCATTACTTTCATAGTTATACAAGCTAGAACACAAAGTTATAAGGAAACAAATCATTAACACAATTTCTGTTTCTGAATGTGACAAAGGAAACAAAATTCACATTGCCACTAAGTAAGCATTTACTTATACAGTTAGTGATTAGCAGCCACAAACCCCAATATTTCACATTTGAAACTTGCACTAAAATATGCTGAAATATAAACCTCTTTAAGTAATGTAGCAAAATCTAATAATGAGAAAAAACTTTTTTTTTAGGTTCATGGATGAAAAACAAATATTGAACTATTGAAAATGTTAATAAATATACATACTTTGAATGCCTTTCCTAATAGATTCAAAAGGTTTTTTTTCTATACTTCAAAAAACAGTATTGAGAAAAACTTGAAACTTCCAAGAAATTATATGAAAATCATTAGCTGTTAATCTTTATGCTACAAAATATGGTAGTGCTAACTTGTTTATGGTCCAAAAGAAAATCAGAAGTAACAACAAAGATTATAAACCAAAATTCTTACAGTAAATTTGTAAACCACAAAATATATTAAGAGGTTGAGTATGTTATATTAAAACAATTTTGGAACCTCACCACATCGTTACAGTCAGGATGTGCTCTATCTGATGAATGTGTATGTTTACAATAGCCCTGTAATGTAGTTTCCACTGCAAAAGGCTCTGTCATAATAATGTTATGTCCAAAGCACACCACTCTTCACTGCATGCTTTTTACAGTACATTTACTTTATAAAGATGATAGTACTCCAACACCCATTTCAACAGTCTGTTCCCACAGAAATTCATAGGTGCTGCATCCAGCAACTTGACCTGTATGTTTTTGTATGAAATATGTTGTTGTTTGAAGTTAAGAATAAACCTACACAATGGGCTATCTGTGCTTTGCCCACCACAGGTATCGAAACCTGGTTTCTAGCATTGTAAGTTCGTAGACATACCGCTGTGCCACTGGGGGTGATTGTATGAAATAACAGGAATATCCATTTCATTTTCCAGCTGCTTGAGGTATATGAGAACATGAGGTTTGACTAGAAGCTTAGAACTCACAACCTTTTGGCCTTGTTTGCAGACATAGATCCTTCTTATTTATGTTAATAACTGTTGCCTGGGGCATGTCCAAGATGAGTATATTCCTTATAATTAATGTGGAACAAGTTAGGGAATCAAGATCATCCAGAAATAGATATACAACAAATTGCACCCAATTTGTGGTAAGCAAAATGCAAAATTTTAAAACAGGTGAGAATCCACGAATAGAAAGGATAATGGCAAAAAACCTTCTAAATTCTAAATTCCCAATCTGAACACATCTTTATGGTGTATGAATATTATGTGTTGGAAAGGGCTGTTAAATACCCTTCCCAAAAGAAATTAATTTTTGGTTGCACCACACTCTCTACAATATCAAAATGAAGTTCTAATACAGGCTTTATATCAGCTGTGATTGTCTCACAACTTGATCATATGCATATTCAAAATTGTTTTAACATAACATACTCAACCCGTGTTGTAGTACTGTTTCCTTTATATGAATATCACAACGTGTTAAAATTTTACCTCATAATTTTAATATTCCAAACTTCCATGAAACATTATTAACATAAAAACAGTTCTGAACTACAGTCAGTCATATTACAAAATAATTATCAGATTTTCCCCAAAGGTTTTATAAAATACAAAACTAAGCACAACAGTCAAAATGTTTACTACCTGATAACTTTCTAGCTTCCATAAAGAGTCCTGAAGAAGTAATAACTGGGCATGTCGCTCAGGGATGTTGCTTTCTCCAGATACCTATGAAAAAAAACAATGATGCATGCAATTAATCAGGATGAAAATACAACAAAAAACAATATACATTATCTTATTTCATAAATATATTCTAAAAAATGTAAAGCTTTACTGAGTACTTAGATCATTTCTGTATATGGTATATAACATGAAGTGTTTCTTCATTCAATGTAATATATATCGGTGGTGTGCAACCCATGATCTGCATGTAGCCCCCAAGGAGTCAACCTAATGCTCCTCCTAGCATCCTAAAATAGGTAAGTAGGTGTCATATATAAACATATAGCTCATTTTTATTCAAATGTATTTTTGGTCTATAATTGGTAAATAAAAGAAGTCTTGCAGCCCTTTCGAGATGTATATATGGCCTACAGGTTAATTTATGTTGCCCACCACTGACTTACATAATTTTTATGTTAATGAAAGTAAAAACTTTTGAATATAGAAATTATATAAAATGATTTTTAAATAGCCTTAATGGCCACCCCACCCCACTGGCACAGCTGCATGTCTGTGGACTTACAGTGCTAGAAACCGGGTTCTGATACTAGTGTTGGGCAGTGCACTGATAGTCCAAACAAACAAACAATCTTATGGTAACTATGTAATTTATCATAAGAATTTAAATGTTATTAAACAGTTTTCTGAGTTTAATATATATAATATCTGTAATTTTTCTGTAACAGCACAAATACATTCTTCCTCCAGACTATGATACTCACCTTACTTTTAGTTGAGGGTTGTTTAAAAGTGGGAATGAGTAGACTTACAACAGCTTCATAGTCACCTTGTTCAAATAGCTTTTGAACTTCTTCTAATGACTGATACCTCTGAAGAGACTCCAGAAGTTCTTGTACATATTCTGACATAAGACAAAGAGATGTTAACTGGTATGTCGTAAGAACTTCAAGCTCTAGTATCTCTACAAACTTGACCCAGATAACTTTGTTTCAACATAAACAAAACACTAAAACATTTGATTAAGTATAACAGGTACAGACATACTATTTTTAGTAGTTTAAGTAATAAATGTATGTTATCATAAAACATGTTGAAGACAATATATTAAAGCAAAAGACAGTTAGACCTTATAACTGATTTTGGTGTGAAATCAAATGAAGATTTAAAGTAAAAAAAAAAAGAAAAAAAATAATTTGTCGCTACTTATTTCAACTGTCAAAACCCAAACATTTCAGCATGTCAGAATAATTTTTATTTTTACTAAACAATAAATGATTCAGAATGGTGAAAACAAAAATCAGACTTCAACATTCTTGGGAAAAAAACAGAGCACTTATATCTTTTTCTATTATGATAATACCAATAATGTAATATTTTATAGTCACCCTGTCACATTAAAGATACAGAGCACAGTGTATTATTCCTACGTGAATCATCAAATACTGGCAGTATTTAAAATTGAGCAGGTTCCTCTTTGAGCAAGAAAATGCCATACTTCAAGTTGTAGCAATAGCAATAATGTGCAAATAGATAGAACTATAAGATTGCTTTTTATCATTTCTCACACTTACTGCCAGTACATTAGCTCAAAAGATACTATTTATATTTAATATGAAAATAGAAAGCCATAATGGACATACCAATGGTGATAATGTTGCCACTGAAGCAGTTCACTAGATCAACCTTCTGGAATGATTCTGATTTATTCTCTTTGCACAACAGAGTTAATATCTACAATAAAACATATTCAGAAAACAAAAAAATAGTAACTATATATATATATATTATCATAGTTTTTAAACAAATAATCTAAAAATCATATACACAAAAAAAAGCAACAAAGAGTAGCAACTATTTTTCAGAAACATCTGATATATATTATCTTGTTGTATTTTAAGTTAGTTTACAATTACAATTAATAACTATTTAAATATGCTTATGCTGGGGACATTAATAATAAAAAATAAAATAACAAACAGGGTGTTCTTCGACGAGGAAGCATGTAAAATGTAACAACTTCATGCAAGACAAAATAGCCAAAATTTCATCAACTGATAACTCAGGCCACTTCAGACTTGACACCTGAACAAACCAATCAATGACTATAGAAAATAACTTCATTCACACAACATTTGAAAGAAATTAAGTGATGTGCTTATCAATTTCCAATCTACTTTAACTGGTTTTCCTTTGGCTAAACAAACTTCATAAAAACATACGTGCCTGTATGAAAATGATGGGAATTTAAGGTTTAATTGAAGAGTTATAACTTGTGACAAAACCTTTAATCAGCTGGTTGAAATTTGGCATTATTGCTTATTAAGTTGTTCTTATAATGTACACATATCTTAAAAAGTTAAATGTTTACAAAAATCCTGACATTCGTGTTGCTTGGCAAGATGGACAGTCTAAATGAAAAAAACAAAACAGAATTTTTTAAAAATCAATACATGCTTGATCTTTTAAACTTACCCTTTCCAAACATGATGCTGCCATGTCTGCTTCACCATTCAAAGTATGATACTTGGATTTCAGCCACAGAACTATAATAACAAAAAAATCATATTCAAAACAAATAAAGACTACAGTACTTCACATGCAAATATGTGTAACAAATAAATATTTTCTTAAAGTAAGCTCACACTGAGTGCAATATAAAATGATTTTCTTAGCTGCAGTTTCAGGGATGCAAACATACACAGTTAAATTGGAAAACTCCCCACTAAATTCCTTACCAAATAAAAAAACTAAAAAACAAACAAACAGAATTATACTAAATATCCATGTAAGCAGCATTATATCATATAAATATGTGAAATTAGCTTTTGCACATATTCTAGAACAGTAGTTCCCAATATTCTACACTCCACAGACTGGCCAAATTTCTGTAAAAAGTTTAAAGACAGACTGTTAGGAGTATATAAGCCCATATATAGTGTTGTGTTTAAACATAGCTTCCTCAAGAAGCTTTGAAATTATGACACTTACTTATTTTACAATGACTTCAAAAGGAAACAACACTCTTAATCTATTCCTATCACATGTACAAGTTAAGTTTCATAAATATTGAATATTTTACAAAACTTCTCTCTTTCACAGTGGATTTTCTATGGATAGGCAAAAACAAGTCCATGGATCCATGCAAGCTTTTAAAATGAATAGGTTAGGTATAAAGCTTGTTTATTCTTTGTTTAGGCTAGTCAGAACATGGCATTCTACAACCAAACATCATTTAGTTCCATTTATTCTTATTTCAACTACATTTTTTAACTTTCCTAGGATTGTGAATTATTAATTTTCTTTATGTTTTGCTACTTTGCACATTTACATTCACCCTGCACTTAAGTCCCACAAAGCATTTTGAATCTTTGATAACATTTATATTCACCCTGCATTTAAGTCTTACAGAGCATTATAGATATTTCATACCATTTACATTCATCATGCACTTATATTCTGCTGGGCATTTTGATTCTTTGATACTATTTACATTCACCTTACACTTAAGTCCTGTTGGGCATTCTGAATCTTTGATACCCTTTGCATTCAACCTGCACTCATATTCTGCTGGAAATTTTGAATTTTTTATATCACTTACATTCAACATGCACTTATATTCTGCAAGAAATTTTGAATTTTTGATACCATTTACATTCATCCTACACTTAAATCCTGCTGAGCATTTATTATACAAATAGATATTATGGGTAATACCAGCTACAATTCCTCAGATATATGTAGTTCAGCTATTAAATTAAGTCTTCTTTAATAATATGTAATAGTTACATGCAGATGCCTGTCCTCTCTATAATAAAGGACGTGTCTGTGGGCCTGTGAAATCTGAAATTTTACATGCATACTAAGTGGACCCTGAGGGTGTGCACCTGGGTATTATTACTTATCCACATGCGTACGCACTTGTGCATATTTTTAACAAGGCAAGCTTGTGAATAAACATATAGATAAGAAGTGGTTCCTTATATTACAAATAGAAATCACAGACAATACACACAGACATGCACCATAGCTCCAAGAGGAAAGAACCTAGAAACCTGAAATTTTGCACACATACTAAGTGGACCTTGAGAGTGTGCACCTGGGTATTACTTATCCATGTGCATGTGCACATTTTTTTAATGAAGCAAGCTAGCAAAAAAACCACATAAAAAAGAAGTAGTTCCTTATATAACAACTTCTAATATATATAGATAGGCCAGTAAGTTTTGGTAACAATGCATTCCAACAATGGCTTTTACATTATGTTGCTTAGCAATAAAAGTATAACCTAATATTGTTGTTAAAAGGCTATGTGCTGAAAGTATAAAATTAAATGTATAAACTACAAAATTGAAAAAAAAATGTTGTTTTGCTAATTTAGAGGCTCCATTAATTAAAGAGGTTTGTTTTTTATTACTTACGTTTAAAATCGGAGAGCAAGTCAGTGGGAAGGTTACCTTTATAAAGAGGTCACATTCCATAAAAGAGCAACAAAAGTATATAGGTTATACTTTTATGCTAAAATGGGTTCAGAATACACACACTGACATAGTTATCTAGAATAAATCAAACTAATAACCCGAGCTAAGCTGCATACTTTTGACAGTTTTTAAATTAAAGTCTGGATAGTTATTGGCTTTTATCATAGTTTCTTCACTTTGTTAGTACTACGTACTTATTCAATACCAGTAGAAAGCAAAATGCTATGAAGTGTAACAGTTTCTTTAGCTTCTACATTTAATAACACTGACTGAATGTAAGAAAACAACTGCAGCAATCACTTGAGACTTAAAACAGTAATTATATCTGTGCTTAGAACCTTTATTAAATGTTTATAAAACCAAAGAATAGGTCAAGACTGTTCGATTTTGTTAAAAAATTAACTGGAAAATATTAAGCTGATAATATACATTTAAGTATTTAAGATTTTACTGATAATATTTTGCATTAAACAGTCAAATAGGTATTTATATTGCCTGACAAAGTTTTATTTGAACAGCATTCATACCTACACTACCAGCAGGTGAATTTAGCATTTTAAATGGCTATGTTGGGTGGGAGTGAGTTAACTGAGTTAAACATTAACAACATACAACATGTATTACAAATCAATAAATAGATTTAACTTCTGGAGTGGAAAAATAATTAATTAAATATTCAAACTGTTACAGGTACTTTAGGCACAAGTCTCTGATAAATGCTAAGGCTACAGTGCAGGTAATATTCTTACAAAGTCTGAGCATGCAGTTATGTTTTCAAATTTTATCACAGCATTTAACAACTGTAAGAATACTACATAGTCTTTTGCAAAGGAAAAAACAAAAAGCTGGACACTTTTAAACAATTACTTTCCAAAACAATTTTTAATCATTAAAAGAAATCTACTTTTGATAAAAAAATATTTACAGATCTTAAAAGTTACAAAAACAGAAAAAATATTATAATCATAGATATATAGTTTTTGCTTTAATTTAAAAAAAAAGCTGAGGTCTACAATTTACAATTTAAGTATGGTGAAGTTAATCATGTTTTTATGAAATACAAGCATATGTTTATGTACATTCTATTAAGATTATGCAAATAAGAGCACCCACCTCGTAATGCAAATTCTTTCCAGCTGGCTCCCCAGACTTCCTGTCGTACGATCAAATGTACCAAAAACTCTAAGTCAGAAATGAAGTGTTTACCAGGAAAATCTGGACCAAGCTGAGTTCCTGTAGTCCTACTGATTTAATTTGATGACTTTTGTAATTCAAAAATATACACACACTCACACATGCATAAAAATAACACACACACACACATAAGACATCCTATAATATGAAAGAAAATAGTTCTTCTAACAATATTCTTTCTTTTATCTAAAACTAGTTGAATAGCTTAACAGTCACTGTTTTCTATACACATTACACTGAGATGGGATAATAAAGTATAGAAGTTAATATCTTTGTTGCTTTTCTGATCAGCTTTTATACAATGAGTTTTGTAACAAGTAAAAGCACAAAATTACTTAATATGATTCAATATATGGTCCTTACTGGTAGTAAAGAGTATAAAAAAAGAGATCATTTGAGGGTCATTGTCAGGTTGTCAGTGAAGTTCTTATAAGCAGAATGAAATTTTAAAATAGTTAGAAAACTTAATCTATGTTGATGTAATCTAGTTACAATTTTAACAACCTTTTATATACGAGTGCTTTTAAAGATTAGAATCATGTCTTTAATTTTTTTGTCATTTTAATTTTGCCGATTTAGACTGAACTACTGAAACATCCTAATAAACAATGTAACTTTCCTTTTGTTAAAGAAACAAATAACACTGGCTGATATACTGTTTTATTACTTTATCCTCTGTTTTTAGTATAAAAGATTAATATTCACAAGATTCCAATAAAAACTCCCTTCACAGTAATAAAAAGATAGAGATTTAAAACTATAAACAGATCTAAATACCCCCTCAACTTTAGTTGATCTGATTTTTAAAACAACTGACATAAAAAGCCCACTCCACATTTCTGAGCATCCAGAAAAAATATTAGATTGCAATACACCAGTAAATTTGTTTTAAGAAGTAAAGTTCCAGACTGAAATGTATCTTGCTTTGAATTTTATTAAAAAGGGTGTTAAGCCTTTTGGACATTCTCTAAGTGTTCTAGTGGTGATCAAGGCCATCATCAGAAGCAAGAACTTACAAAATATATATATATTACTTACATATCTAAATGGCACATGCAAATTTCAAATAACTTACATTATTAACGCACCCATAATGCCACCAAAACTTACAAAATAGATTTTCAAAACTAATTTCCATGATATCCAATAAACCAAACTCAAAAAGAATATGTTTTCATACTGTATTATCATTATTTCTATATTTCTTATTGTAACAGAATATTTCAGTTACCCTCGTGGTGAGACTGTTGGAGATATACAAGTGCCATTAGAACGCCCAGTCGATGTCTGCCACTTGTCTACTTTCAGCTCACAGTTTACTAATATTGTCTAGAGTGGAGAACAGTGAAAATTATATCAGGGATCACTGTGAAATCTAAATTTCAAGTATGAAAATCCAACAATTTCCACACACACAACAACTAACAAATGTCTTCACTGAACTATTTCAGCCAAATAAGGATGCTGTATAGATTCAGAAGGTTGAGTTATATAATAAATTATGCCATTCCTTGGTGTGTTAACAATATTATACAAAAGAAAAATTAATGACTGACAGAAAGAGCTAAAATTGGATCATTTACAGATACAGAATAATGTTAAAATGGTTTGATAAAGTATGACAATCTGCATATATGAAAGATCCTTGAAAATGTACAACTAAATTCAGAAATGTTTTAATACAAGTACCATAATTGTGTGAGGTTTAAAGAAAGTTTGGAACTTGTAGATGATGATAAATAAGAATGTATTATATATATAATGTCTAATATACACAAGTTGCTGTGTATTGGCACATATATAAACATTCTTTAATTAACCAAAAATTAAATGCATATCCTTGAAACCTGTGGGAGAATACATGGTAATTATGTACATCTAAGGTTTGAAGTAATTGAGTAAAAAACAGTCTGATATTAAAAACAATGAAAATATATCCTTTAAGATTTTAGGCAGTACTGCATTTTTATATACATATTTAAAATACAGTGTAGCCCTGTTATAACGCGATTGTTGGGGTCCATAAAATGTCATCGCAAAACAAGTGGGGTCACTCTAAATCGAGGTTTAAGAAAATCACTGTTCAAACTGACCCAATGTTGACCTATCATTCTAAAACACCTATATTTTCACCCTCTTTAACTAGTTTTTTACATGTTCCCTTTCTGGCAAGTAAATTACCTCTGAATTAAACAAAATTTTGCGAATGAATCGTTGTTGTTACAGTAGAAAAAGTGGCAAACTTCCTTCATGTTCAGGATTTTCAGATAGACTTCAAGAGTTGTTGAAGGATTTAGTGAAAAAAAAAAACGTTTGAAATGCATTTAGATTTTAGAGATTACACAAAAGAAATTTGAGATTTTTTAGATGGCAAAAAGTATTTTTAATTTTGACATGAAAATCACTTTGCACTCAGACTAGTTAAAAAAAAGAATCTATATTTTCATGGACAAATTTAAGTAAAAATACTTCATAATGTTTACTATAAGTCTACAAAATTTTATAAAGATACACTTAAAATATTAAAAGTTATTAGTATGTAAACTATAACAAGGTTATGGTTACGAGGTTGGTCCCAGGGACCGAGCCCGTGTCGAAAGAGTTAATGATCCAACGTGTTATACATCCAAATTCATGTTAAATTGAGGCACGTAAAATCAGGGTTTCACTGTACTACCAAAGAATATAAAAATTCAAGCCTATAAATATATAATCACTACAATTTTTAGGTTTTGTTATTACATAATGTTTATAACCATTAATAATATTTACAGATAGCGTAAACATAAACCAGAATATAATTGTGATATGATTTTTACAAATGTTAAAATCTAAAGTGAAAATTCAAAGACTAATCATCTTACATCTTTTGAGTAGAGTAATAAATATGTTTTGATGTTTTATACAGTGAAACTACTGCTTGTAATAATGTGCACATCAATAATCATGATGGTAAATGACTGTAGACAGAATTTGTCAGAGAGAGATTGGATTTGAATTAAGTATAAAGGAACTTAGATATTATAAAACATTGAGAAATATTTGAACGAGAAAAGTATCAGTACTCTTTTTTTTTCAAATAAAATTTCCTTTGCAATGACCTCAAGAGAGATCACCTACCAGTACCTACTGGGATTCAAAATACCACATAAAAGAGTAAAAGTAAGCAAGTGGATTTACCCACTGGTTTAAAGGGTTACTTTACTAGCTGATAATAGAAAGCTACTTTTTATTACAAGCCTATAAATATATAATCACAACAATTTTGATGTTTTGATGAAAAAGGAGATCAAACATCACTATAAATAACTCATCTGGCAGTGAGTATATGTTAGACAAGCTCCTTGAAGTTAACATTATCCTAATCTGAAAATTTATTGTCGATAGATACCTTTGTACATAGAATAGTTATCTTCCTCACACATCTGCCTATTAGACTTGCATGCCACTAGCCTTGAGGCAACTCCCACTTAATTTGACGAGTTTTAACACGAACTGAGCTGGTGCATGATGATATCACCATGCGACAAAAGCTCTCCACCAATAGGAAGGTGGCACAACCTCCATATGTAGTAACCCCTCCCTTTGTATTCATAATAACTACATTCTTTGAGAACAAATGGCAAAGAAAACGAAAGTTTCAATAAGAAATGCAAATCTTATCATACTGAACTCAGACAAGAAATTTTGAGCACATCTATTTAATGCAATATCGAGGAGAAGAATGGAGTTATCATGAGTGAAAAGGGGGAGTTACTCTGCCTGGAGGCTGTGTCACCCTCCTACTGGTGTAGGGCTTTTGTCACATGATGATGTTATCATGCAACATTTCACATTAAAACACGTGAAATTAGGTGGGAATTGCTTCAAGGCTAGTAGCATCCAAATCTCTTACACAGATGTACAAGGAAAATAGCTATTCTGTGTCAAGAGGTGAGTTAATGTTAATCAAAAGATAAAAGCCTAGTTGTACAGGATTATCTGGTGCATAATTAAAAGAAGCTAACAAAACAAATGAACAATTGGTTTAAAAACTGTAAGAATGCAGAACTTACCATTCCTCTATTTTTGAAAACTTCACTGTCGATATCCTGACTAAAATCATAAAAGAAGTAGTTAAACTATCATTATTATCCCTATCTTTATCTACTATCTTTACTTTCACTAATAAAATTTGTATACAAATAACCAAAAATATTATAGAAAATATAATATATAAAATAGAAAATACAAAAAATATACCACGGTTCTTAGACCTAAAACGAGTCAATTTAGGAGATAATTGTTAGTACTAGTTCATACCGAGAAAAGTAATCATTAAGGCAGAATCTTGTTTAAACAACAAACATACTAGGTATAATGTTTTTTATTTATTACTTTTACATTAGTGGTTATATTAAATTTAAGTCTTTAATTTAAACTAGTCACAACATGATTTTAATGGCTATGATAATGACATTAACATTGCACATTCACAGACAGTGAAACCGTTAGATGACAGATGATATCAAATGTGGCGGAAATTTGGATACTTTTATTAGCCCAGTGCTATATTTGAAACATGAAATTCAGAACACAGTTCAAAATGTAGAATTATCAAGAGATCTGTAAGTGTAACAGTCAACGGTCTACAGTTGTAAATGTCATAACTTAACCATCAACTGTTCGGGCAGTACCTGCCTGCAACTGAAATTCAAAAAGTAGCAATTCCAAAAATATGTGACTTCACACGCATAGAGGTTATGGCATAAGTAAAGCCAATACTGAAATTTGGTGGTCGTATATAATAGTAGCCAATGTTATGGTCTAAAAATGTTGAAATTGTTGCAATATTTATCAATCTTACCATTTCAGAAAGTCTTCAGTGTCTGTGGCTGCCATTGAGTGAGAATTTTTGTACCATGTTTCAGTGAGATAAGTTATTCAACTAGGCTAATAACAAATAAATGTACCAAAATTATAAGACGTTGGAGCTTTCAATACATAAAACTATTTAATTCTGCAAATCGACAATGAAAACAAAATGCCGGATGAGATGTAACAGTTATGCTATTTAACATCCTGCACGGAGGTGTGCTTCAAGCGAGTCAAGTAACAAACTTATTTTGATGCAATCATTGCTATTTACTTCCATACAACAGATCATAAGGAGGTAATCAGCATGGGATGAAAAAGCCAGAACAGAATATAAACTTAGCAATGATTATAGGTAGTTTTACAGATTCTCATTACCACTGAGACAAACAGCTATTAAATTCTATATGTTTTGTGGTTCTTTTATATTTTTGCTTGATCTCAAAGTCCAGCTTTCTTTTATTAAAATAAAAAATAATAGTTTTCTAAATAAGAATCACATACATGGATCATGCAAATTTTGTTTATTGACAGCCTGATCGTAAAAAAAATCCAAGAATCCATGATATAAAGTATTATAAACATAAAATTCCATTACACTGACTGCTTTTCAAAATCTTATAAAATGACTGTAAAATCAAAATTATTTGTACTCACCAAAATAATGATGGAAGTGTGAAGTGTTTTCTATTTCTTACATAGACTGCCATATAAACATCTGTGAGTCCACTAGGCCTGAAACAACCACAAATAACTAAAGAAAATATTAAATTTTGATATACACCAACACAATTATGTATACATTATTTTGGACTGATAAAATTACCCCAAAACAAAAAGTTGGACACACTTATAAAACTTATACACAAATTACAGAGTAGCCAATGAAAAAATACATCTCAACAGTAGAGATGTATGTGGAATTAGAACCCAGCTGTCAACTCTAACACATAGATAAATAAGCAACCAGTTGTTGGATGATTATCTTATTCCTTTATATATATATATATATATGTATAACTGGACTTTCAGTCTCTAAGATAGTGCTGTTTAACTGTACTTATATCTAGTGCCCAACATAATAACTATTCATTAGACTCTGTGAATGTTTAAATACTAATCCTCAATTCTTGAAAGCGTTTACATTTATATCAAATAAATTTCAAGAAAGTCTTCAAAAGTCAGAATTTTGAATAACATGAAATATGCATTACAACAAAATAACTAATATTGTTCATTCACTTTGTTGTAACAAAATTTGTCAACCATGAGAACAATGCAACAGATCAAACCTGTAACATGCTGAAAGAAATAAGCTGCTTTTCCATAGGAAGGATGCCATAGTTTTAATACCACACAAACACTAATTAAACTCCTTGAGTGCATGTACTCTCAAAATAAAATGTTGATTACATTTAAATCCATAAACTATGGAATGTTATTCTAATCTTAAATAATTTTAGAATAATGCCAGAATACAATAGTACCATTTTCTAGTTGGGATACCTTAGAAAAACCATTACTTGTTCTCTTAGTTTGAATCATCAAACATTCCAGAGAGAAACAAGTGTTGCCAAACATGCTACAGAGCACTGCTTAACCTATTCAGTCCAGTATATATGTATGTTTAATAAGCTGGTATTAGAGGTGATAATACTGAGAATTAAAAAGATCATCCTTTCTAAAATTCAACTTGAGCAACATAAAATGTCTTGCTAAAACTTTGAACAAGCACAGTCAAGTAACTTGTGGTAGAGTATTACTTCTACAATATCTGCAATTTTGTTAATCCACAGCTGGATAATGACTTGGAGAACATTAATTCCTGAGTTTGACTGGTATGCTTTTCCTTCCATCTACATGAAAATTATCTATGAGTTTTAGTTATTATTTTTTACTTAATTTCAAATTATGCATTTTATTTACGTTTCTGTAGGGCATACTAATCAACTGTTAGTTGTTTCCGACATCTGAGTAGTTTTCCTGAACTGAACTTATGTCATTTGATGTATACATTATGATATTTTATTATTTTCAGGTTGCTAAGATTCTAACAGTAATTCTATTTCCTTTCATAATAATGATATATATATATATATGTGTGTGTATGTGTTAAAGTCTGATTGATTAGCCTTAACTTAGAGGTTTCTTAAATCAAACCCATGTGGCTAACTTAGAATACAATGAATCTGCTACAGAGATTTTAGAATACAATAATTTTCTTTCCATTGTTTAATTATCATGTGACAATCATATTATAAGTTATGACTTGTACACCTTTGTAAGTATTAGTGAATGATGGTACAAAAATAGCTGTTAATTAGAAAGGTTTAATAGTGTTTATAATTTCCCTCAACCAAACTAAAATTCAGAAAAACCACATATGCTATATGTTGAGCTACCTTTTTTTTTCTCCCTCTCGAACTTTTCCTTAAATTTAACGTTTTTCATATTCTATGCAATACTATAAGTAACATAAAAGAAATATGCTGAATAAGTTTATTACAAACTATGTCTCACCAGTGGTTGTTAAACAAACTGGTGTAGTATTCTTTTGTTATCTTTGAAATCCAAACAGAGTTGACTGTCTAGTGATTTAGGATGGTGAGTCATCGCTCTAATACTTTTTTAAATGGTATTTGTTTCACAAAACTAATTTCCAATACAGTTTTTTTTTGTTGCAAGGATACCAAAATGTGAATTTGTAATAAGTTAAAATGTTATTTATTTTAATGACTAGCAGATGCCCATCAAAACAATTCAACAGCAAATTTCTCAAAAATAGTAATAAATAAATATGTGTAGTAAACCCAATGCTTTGTATCATAGCATATATGCAGTATAACTGTCTAGTGAGCTTTTACAGCTGTATTTTGCCATTCCATGTGTTATTTTAATAAGGAAAATTGCAGTGCATTTGTTTTTAAGTAAAGGAAACTGACTGCAATACATTGTTTGGAAAAATGTTTGGGTTTCAAAGCAATGGGTGCAATCCAGCACAACAGAGCACTAAGGTTCACTAAGCAGCTGAAGGGATGTTACTAAGCTCAAGAAAAGACTGCTACTGAAGTAAGTGCTTTTTGACAGTTTTCATTTCTATAAGAGGTTTCAAAGAGATATTCAAATCAATTCATTTGACATGGTGCAATAAAATCAACAAATATATACTTAAACAGATTTCTCTCTTTATGCATTTTTTTTTCATGCTCTTATTTTATACATATTTCTTTCAATCATTTGACATAGGAAGTTCCTATTTTTGTCATGAAATTCCCTCACAAAAAAAAAAGAAACATTTTTGTTCTTAACATGGCTTTTTCTCAGATTAACCATTCAACACATACAAAGACTGACAGATAAATGTTGATATCAATAATAAATTTTAGGAATTGAAAAAAAATTAATAATTTTCCTGTAATGCACTCTTGATATAGAATAAATGCCACTATTTCTACTCTACAGTTACTTTATTTTACTCAAAATAAAAGCTTTTGACTGTATTTTTGATTGATTATCTATCTATCTAAATATATACACACAAACATATAATAATCAAATGTCTGTCTGTCATACTCTATCTCCTGAATGGTTAACTGTAAAAAAAACAAAAACGGCATTATAGGAGATATCAGTATTGTTTAAATAAGAAACTTTCTAATAATGTCCTGAAGACCATGTGAGCTTTCATGACTTGGCTGCCAGACTATTACTATAGGAAAAACATCTTCAAGTATTCAGGTAATATTAAATCTAACAATCTAATTAGAAATTACATATGAGAATCAAAAACTAATTTAAAACTATACTAAATTAACTGATGTAAAAAATTAAAAACTCCAAAGAAGCAGTGTTCAATCATATATATTTTGTTAAAAATGATTTTGTAAAGGATAATATTAGAACAGTTAGTTAGATAACTCATAACCATATGAAGATACATTTCTCTTCCTGAAAACTCACCATTTGACATTATTTTTTTGGCTCACGTGTTTTAAGTAGCAATAAAGCAGGTCCAGTATTCCACCATTATTTTGGTGTTCAATGAAAAAGTTTTTTACATCTTCTTTCTCTCCAAAACAGAGTGAGTTGGTGGGTTTCAATGTTTTCTTTTCATCTGTAAGAATCCATTCTTATCAAGTTACAGAGCCAAAGTGAATGTTTGATGTAAACTATAACTAGGGCAGCTGCAAACAAAATAGAATTACAGGAACCATAAAAAAAATCACTAACACTTTTTTCATAAAACTTCATATAAACCCATAAAAAAAAGAATATGAGCTACCACTACTAAATAATAAAACTATCCTTTTATAAACCAATCATACCAAATATTTTATATTACATTTGTTTGACTGATTTCACGATAGTCAGAAGTTAGCATTAAAATTAACCAATATTTCATTATGTAGTTTTGGCCAACAGAAAAAAAAAACACGACTGTTTAATTTCCTAGACCACTGGGTTTCATATTTTTTCATCTTGTTTGTGAGTAGATAGTCTGAAAATGTAGTCTTCTAAGATGCTACTCTAGAAAACTGAATTGGAAAACATAAACCTGTGATTAGGTCTAACCACAAAACTGAACAACATTTAATGATAATGTAAAAGAAGGTATATAAAATAACCTAGACTAGACAAACTTCCTAACTGATGTATCATGAATAAAGAATTACCTATCACTCGTACATCTGGCTGACATGAACCATTATTCATCAAAATTACAGTCCTAAGATGACCATTATACAGACTCTCTTATTCAGTTTGCTACATATAGGTATATTTGAATCATGAAACATGCTTTGATTTAATGAAAAACTCATAAAGTCACTCCTCACACAAATATTTACATAAGATTAGAATTTTCTTTGAAAGAAAATGTTTTTGTGTAAATGCATGATTGCTGGAAGAGTGAGACTACACACTATGATGAGTTGAAATATTTTAGATGGTAAGTCTGTAAAAGGTAAAAAAAGAGCACAATATTATCTCTAAGGTATATTATTTTCAATAGTAGTGGCAATTTTTTAGCTACCCTTCACCCTCAAATTATACTATTCCAATATCTAAACCCCCAAAACATTCAATCCCAAGTCCAATGAAACAATGAAAAATGAGACCTATAACCAATTTAGCTGATTGTTTATTTGTTTTTGGATATACATGAAAAAGCCACTCAGAAGCCATCTGCACTAACAATTCCTAATTTTGAACTATTATTCTAGAGGGAAAGGTAGTTAATCAACAGCATTCACCATTAAGTCTTGGGCTACTCTTACTTCACCAAATATTTGACCATCACAATTATAATACACCCATGGCCTTAAAGCATGGAGCTCAATTTTTTTTTTCCACTGGTAACAGGACATGACAACACAGCTAAAAAGGTACCCTTACCAGCTACTACTAAAACAAGAAGGAATCTTCAATAGCCATGGCACATGAAATTCTTGTATGCAGGATTAGAATAAATTAACCTATGAGACCGTGGGCATGGTCAAATACATCAATTGAAAAGGTTTGACATCCAGAGTCCAAAACTGTAATTAGATATCAAATTGATCAAGAGATGATGGAGCTATGAGCAAAAAGTTTGTACTTGAAAAAAACAACAACTCAGAGCCATTCTATGAGCCACTATACCACAGCTAAAAAGGTACTGCAGATTTTTTTATAATTACTTTACCTATGTAGCTACATCAATCTCTTCTCTCAGAAACAAGCTCATCCACAAACCTAATCGAGTGAAAATTCAGGATGTTTTTAGTTGGAAGTAAAATGTTTTGTTGTGTGGCAAGAAATGGTATGATACACTAGCATCTACTGGGATTCAAATCTCTGCTCAATATACACTAGCATCTACTGGGATTCAGATCTCTGCCCAATATACACTAGCATCTACTGGATTCAAATCTCTGCCCAATATACACTAGCATCTACTGGGATTCAAATCTCTGCCCAATATACACTAGCATCTACTGGGATTCAAATCTCTGCCCAATAGACACAAGCATCTACTGGGATTCAAATCTCTACCCATAGAACATGATTACAGGCAAATGTACTTCACATCTAAGCTGTTAAGTCATGTTTTAATTATTCAAACTAACTATCTCTGAAATTCTCTGAATTATGTTAATGTTATCTAATGAAAGAGAAAATTATGTGGATAGAAGTCATCTCTTCACCCCTATGAGTGTGTTTGTCAGCAAGTTTTCTTGAAAACAGCTGAATGGATTTGGATGAAAGTAGGTATACATTTTGGGCTATGATCCAAGTTAGAAGTGATTAGTTTTTGGAGGGTAAGAGTCAAGTTGGTATACATTTTGGACTACAACCCAACTTAGAAGTGATTAGTTTTTAGAGGGTAAAGGTCAAGGTCACAAAAAAAAAAAAACCTATTTGTTAACATGGGGACCAATTTTTCACACTATTCTCGTTCTATAACTCAGTCAAAAATTATTAGATTTTAATAAAACTTGGTGAACATATGTAGAATGTTATTTCTCATTGTCCTGCCAAAATGGTCTGTGTCCATTGAAAACAACAGACACATTTTCCTATTATTTGACAGCCGATTATGATCAATGCTGCATGGTAGAGGTATGCCCTTTACTGAGTGCCCCTCTAGTTGAGAAAGATACTATACTAATGGTACTTTAAGAGCTTATTTATGTGCTTGTCAGCATAATTGAGACATGAGCTGAAAATAATAAATCCACCCAAAAAATACCTTGAGATAAAATATGCCGAGAAGTTATAAAACAATCAAGCAATTTACAAAACATTGAAACCTCTTATCTTATTCCTCTAAACTGTTTGTAAACAAATCTACAAAAACAACACACATAATAAAGAAAACATTAGATTAAACTCTCTTTTCTTTGATACTAATTTTTCCAACTTTCTACCTATTTAAATATTATAGATAAGGTTGTTCTGAGATAGCAACTAATAAGTTTTTTTCACATATCTTAAAATGAAAAATGCATTTTTGGATTATGAGTGATAAAAATATATTTTATATAATGGCTTACCTATCTAACAATTTCTCATAAAATTATTTGGATATTAATAAAATTTTCATGCATAAATCAGGTTTTATATAAAAATCTATTAAATATATTTTTACTGTTTCTTTTGTTTATCAATCTCTTTATCAAGAAATTGATCTATAAATAAAAGTTTTATAATATAGGTACAGGAAAGCTCTTGGTAGGTGAGTGCAATCTGGCATCTCAGCTTACCACGAGAATCTGTATTTTCACACTGACCATAGGTGTGGTCCCCTCCTCGCCCATCTTCAGTATATATTACACCTCCTTCCTCTTCCCTGAATTCTTCCCTTTTGTCTCCCATTAATCGAGTTGGTAAAAACTTTTGTATCAGCTCCTGATAATTTACATGATCCTGTGGTTTGTTCGTAGTGTTGCGAACCATTTGTACTTCTTGCTACTGTTGTTGACTTTCCTGCAACTGTTGGATTCTTTCGTCCTGTTTCCTTTCTTGTTCTAGTTGCCACTGTTGTTGACTTTCCTGTAGTTGCTGCTGACTTTCCTGCAACTGTTGGAGACTTTCTTCCTGTTTATTTTCTTTTTCCTCCAACAACTGTTGTAATCTCTCTTGTTTATTTTGCTGTTCGAGCTGCCACTGTTGCAGGTTTTCTTGCAGTTGCTGTTGTCTCTCTTCTTGTTTCTTTTGCTGCTCTTGTATTGCAGCCATCAAGTCTGCTAAACTGTAGTTTGATTTTCCGCCTCTCGTTTCCATTTTTTTTCGTTCCACTTCTGACACCAATTTGTTACGTCTCCGTTTGTTAATTAACTTTCCGTAACTTCGTTCCGACGAAACTTTAGCCACACAAGTTCTTTACTTAATAAAACTGGTTTATTCTTTCCGAATACAACTTTACCGATACACTCAACTTCAACAATCGCGCTAAACAAACGCTATAACAACGAACGTCAATAATACTTCTGACCGCAGATCAATTACTCACTATCTCCACACACATTACATTCCCCTCTTTTATATACCAGCCTACCCTATCTAGCAAATACTAGAGCATTCGCCAAGATACGGGATAGTTCTAGAAACAAGAGGGCGTGAGAATTGTCACGTGATCTCGATGACGCAACATAGTATTACTTTCGTAGACGTATTAGTTAGGAAAGAAGCAGAAGGTAACTTAGAAACATCAGTTTATAGAAAACCTTTTG
>NW_013666271.1:445623-460522 GCF_000517525.1 Limulus polyphemus
GGGGGGAACATAAATCATAAAATAATCAAAATCACAGAATTTCAATATTTTCTTTACAAATATACAAGACATGGTCATTTAAACTTTTAGATGAAAAGAAACTAAGAAAGTCAATACAATGGGTATTTTACATCAAACATCCACAACGGCTACAGTAAATTGAACAAAAACAAATAGTTAATCTATAATTTTATTTCCTTAATGTCCCATTTAATCAGTTATATCAATCAATTACAATTCTTAATGGAAAAGTTGTTAATATTGCATCAACATCTTAGCATCTCATTAGAAATGGTTATTCAAAGTAACTGGTATAACAATATTTAATGATACTATATATTAAAATTAGTAATTTCACTTTTAGTGTTATTTTATTTGCTTTGTTTAAGCATCTGATAAAAAAAAATATTTCTAACTTGAAATACCTTCTATATATATATCAAGAGAACATGGTTTATGTTTCAGCTATAGAGACTCTGGTATAATAATTCTTTATATACATAACAAAATCATGTGCTTCATTTAGCTTGTTTCAATACTAAAATGGCCCGTTCTTTTATTCTAGCACAAAATAAAAGATTTTATCATACCAGATTATCAAAAATAAAATGATTTTATAAACTTGTTGTTTTTACAAATATTAAAACCATACATGTTGCAATCTACAAAGTGAAAACATATACAAAAGAAATAACTTTACGTATGAGGAATTGCTTACCTGTCAATTTATTTTAATATTATAAATAATATAGGTTTGACTACAAGCTATATCTTCTTATATTCATAAATTCAACAGTGAAGTTGATAAAACAAAGCTTGTGCTATATTGTTTTAGTATGTTTATCAGAGTTTTAAGTATATATATATATATATACACATGGGTGTGGGATAAGGATTCTTCTACAGTAGATGTCTGTGACTTGTTGCCAATAAACTTGAACAATAAATGGACAGCACGTACTCCAGTTGTTTTAAAATAATAAAGTCCAAACAAGATAAACAAAATTTCTTTACATTATGGAGATCACAGTTGTATCTTAAACATTATACAGTTCTCTTCTTCTTGACAAAAGTCCACTTAGGCTAATTCAATTGCTTTAGAATCCAGTTGACAAGCCGAACTATTTTTCTCTACTTTTTTCACAATAGCATCAGTGTATAATTTATAACTATTTTTCTCTACTTTTATCACAATAGCATCAGTGTATAATTCACTTATGTTGCCTCGTGGGTTACCACAGTTGTATCCTGAACTTCCAATAATTGTCTTCTTTCCATCAAAGTCCACACAGACAGGTTCAATTAGTTCAGAACACCCTTTGACAAGACAAATTATTCTCCTTATCTTTATAAAACTGTTAATCTCACTTTAACATATCAACTGTTAAGGCTATTCACTTCCACAATGGCTAACTTCTCTTTCACTTGACTTTACTTTTACTCCTCTCCTGCTCATTTGGTCACTGCTATTTATATGTTTGTCACTGAGACCTCTAGAAATTTCTATAGACTCAACATCAATAAATTGCAAACACAACATATGATAGCCTCGACATAAATGATTATAAACACAACTTGTGACTCTTACCAAGTTACATAACCAAACTTGTGATAACTATTGTCTTTAAAATAATTTCTTTTAACTCTCTTGTTATGAAAAAACTAAACAATCTTGAAATATTAACTCACAAGATCAATTAAATGATAATGCCTATACTAAACAGTCTTGTATATCCAACAATCTTCTATACAAGTCCTAAATATTGAAAGTATAAGGCTGTTGATTAAATATTCCAATGGTATAAAAAGAAAACATTGATAAGATTAGAAGCAAAAAATACGGACTTACTAGAAATTATTTTTAAAAGAGTATATGATGAAATACTTTAGAAAATATATGAATACATAGAAATGCTAAAGAATGAAGTTTTTTTTTAACAGATGTCAATATTCATGACATCAAATCTTTTCACATAAGACTAAGTTTAGATGTTGTGTATATTTAATTTGATAATAAATGTTACTTGACAACTATGTGAATTTCATAAAAATCAGTTGGGGAAAAGTTTAAGCAATATCCAGAATTAAAAAACAAATTTTATAATTGCCAGAAATAAATTCATTGTCATTTATATATGACATAAAATATTGTAATACTGATCACTTGGGTTTGTTGTTTCTGAATCACACCAAAACTTTTCAGTGGTCATGTTTTCACAAAAAATGTAGGGGTATTGAAGGCTATTGCACTTTTAAAGAATAATGATTCAGATCTCATGTTCCTGGGACTACTTCCTCAATCATTGATCCTGCTCAGTATGTTGCATGACACAATAATTTACACTGAAATAAGTTTCTTCAAAGGATGGCAAGGGGTCAATTTTACAACACAACACTTGGCAAACTTTTCACAGATCCTCCACCATTCATAAGATATTTGTTTCCAAGACCACAAGTTCAAAAGTCCAATGAAGCTGTATAGAAGGACTTAATAGGTATGTAGTCAAATGGAATTATGTGATTTCAGTCACTTCAGTCATCTTTCTCATGAAAACAGCCACTGATTTGGAGGTGTAGTTCAAAGTTTGTGAGCCTTAATCAAATCCAAATTATTTAATATCTTGTTGAAGTTAGTACGAAATACATTTAATTTCAATATGAGGGTTCTCTTTCCTAGCCAGGGCTGAAGAGAAACAACTGTTTCTGAGTGCCCCTGGTTGTCTAACAAGCCCATTCAGGGTTTGTTTGATTTAAAACCTTAAATGCTTCCAAGTAGAGATAGATAGATAGATTTCTAGCCAGGGGGCATTGCTCCATATTGGCTAGAGTGAGGTTTCAAAGCCTGTTACTGTCTTACAATCTGCTAAACAAGTTTTCCATTTTCATGAAAAATAGTGAAGTATCCTTCGTTCAAGTGTTTGTCCTTTGGCTTTGTAATAATATAATGTATCAAATTCTTGTTTTATAAATATTTCTCTTCAGAAAGAGTGGTCCCTATCCTTTCAGACATAAGTTTTAATCTGTTGACTTTGCACTGTTCAGTGGCGAAGAATTCATCATAAACCAAATATACAAGTGCTAATCATGTTCCTTTTAGGAGTTTTTAGGTTAATGAAAAAAGCTGTAGAATGAAATTATAGCAAGTTTGATTAATGATAGTCAAGCCCGCATTAAGGTGGTTTGAAGCCCTGGCACACTTATTTTTCTGAGGTCCCTTGAATAGGGTACAAGCAAATTTGAAGTTAATTATAATTAATACATATTACGTTAATTACAGAATATGAGCTAATTATTCAAAGTAAATTAGAATATGATGCATCTAATTTTAAGGATGATATATTAAAATTAAATTATCATAATAATAATTATTTACTTGTACAACATGGCAAGTAAGAATGAATTAGGTATATAAAAAACAATATAGTTATTGTACAACATTACAGAAGCATGTCAAAACCCTAAAATAATTTTTTCATTGCTTTGGCAGAAGCAAAATCTCTAATTACCTCTTTATAATCAATTTGCCTAGGCAATGTCTTTTCTATCATGAGCAAAGAAAAGAGCATTTAAGCATTCTTTTAATATTGAAGCATGCAATTCATTTTTTACACTAGCCATTTTAGAAAAAGCTCTCTCTGCACTGCAATTCGTGGCAGATAGGCACAAGTATATTCTTAATGCCACATCAACATTAGGAAAAACATATTCGAATTTGTTTTTTCTGATTGTTTTGAGGCACTGTTGGGTGTATGGTGTTTCACAATCAAAATATTTTGCAAACTGTACCATTTCATTGGGAAAAGAGATGTCTAGATCTGGAGAGTACATGTCTCCCAATTTTTTGGCTGCACCAAAAATTTCAGTCTCATTTAAATTTTTGAAATTAGATAGGAAACTGAACTTCATTTCAGTCACTTTATATGCGGCACACAAATTTTCCAAACACATTTGTAACTTGTCAACTACCGGTATAAAATTTTCTATGCGAAACTTCTCAGTTCCAGATAAACTAGTTTCACCTTCAGAAGTCTCATCATTTGCCAGCTTTCTTTTTCTCTTTCTATAAATCTTACTCTTAAACTGTTCTTCTACTATAATTGAAAGCTTGAATTTCGATTCTATCAAATTCATCACATTGTGAATTTACATATTCCTTCAATGAACTGATATGCTTTACAGCAGTAGACAAATCATGGCTCTTTTCTTGAAGTTTAGCACTTGTAGCAACAAATCTTCAAAGAATTGTATACCAAAACACTGTCATAAAAGCAATATCTAACATTCTCATTTTATTCATCAAAGCATAGTTTCATTTCTTAATGTTTGCCCTGCATCAATATCCTTAGATAAATCTTCAAGGTTGGTATAAATTCTGTCATAGTTTTCATACAGAATTTTTGTTGAAACTGATCTGGCTGACCATCTTGTTCCACTTAGTTCTTAAGAGTAATTGGCCTTCCATCATCACTTGGTTGAAGAAGCATAAAAATTGTAGAGTTTGAAGAAAATTAAAAAAATTGATGCACATTCACAACTTTCCACTGCATTCACACCTACAACATTTAATGAATATGCTGCACAAGAGATGTAATCAATATATTGGTTTATGTTTTTGAAATGCTCTTGTAGGCCATTATATTTACCGGACATATTTGTCGCATTATGATATGATTGACCATGTGCATTTTGAATGTCAATTTCCATCTTATTTCATTTTTCTAAGACAACTTCAGCCATTAATTTTCTTGCATGCCCCCTTAAAGAATCATAACCAACAAAACACTCCTGTGTATCACCTTCCTCGTCCACGTATCGCATTATTATAGCTAACTGATCTGAGTGTGAGACATAGGGTGAGGAATCTACAAAATTGAAAAGTATTTAGCATCGCAAATTTCATCAGCAATTGTCTTATAAATTTTATTAGTCATTAAAATAATAATTTTTTCATAAACTGTGGAGAATAAATACGAGGTAACTCTCCTGCCTTTATTTCCATGCAGTTCATGGTGCTTAGCCAAAAATGGATCGATTTTAGCTGCAAATTCTAATGCAGCTAAAAAGTTGAAATCTTCAATCTCTTCTAAGTGCTAATCCTCTTCCACACACAAATTTTAGACATTCAACAACTTGACGCAATACCTCCTGCCAATATCCTATTTCATTTTCTAAATTATTGTTTAATTTTGAATCCACAGTTTTTATGCTATTACTTTGTCCCATCCAGCAGTGCACAGAATAATTTGAAGTAATTCTAGAAAAAAAAATGGTAATTTTGGTTTATTTTGTATTTTTGTATGGTGGTTATGAGGTCAGTCAAATTGATCTAGCCTGTATTGAGTAAGAATAGAACAAATAACAGATAAAATATGAAGATTTATCAAAAAAAGAAAAAGTATTAAACTGATGGTCTGGATCATCAGTAGGGGCCCCTCACCACTTGAGGTCCTGGCACAACTGTGCCATGGTTAATGCAGCTCTTATGATAGTTATATAAACATTATTTACAAACAAGTAGTGAATTATGGCAAAATATCTATTAATATATTTTGATCTACTAAAAGGAAATTTTAAGCTATACCTTTTTTACTAAGAAATGCTATAGGCTAACTGATATCTAGATATTAAATACTATAGTAAACAGGCAGGTATTAAATACTGGAGGAAAAAATACCATGAAAAAAGCATAAAGCCTAGAAATTTAGAGTTCTTAAATTTTCTTAACTTCTTTGTTGGTTCAGAATATATCAAAAACTACTGCTTTATTCAGTTTACAAGAATATGTAATACTAGTATTTAAAACTAGGATGAAAAATGCTACATATGTGTAGCATAATAAGCTTTAAAACATTAAATTCTCTTGCTACTAGTCCAGAGGTTAAATATTTCAATTAGACTCATTTGAAGTTTTTTCAAAGGTGCAATCAAAATTACATAAGAAAAACCACAAATGCTAAGCCTAGTTTACACCATGGCATTACAGTAACTTAATCACTTAGTATACGTACCTGTAAAACTGTAACTTTTGCTCAGGTAAGGAGCATATGACACAAAATTTACTAAATTGTAGTTAAATATTTTAGGTTTATATGCCTAAATCCATCAACTGTACTTTTCTTCTACTGACAGTTAAAATTAGTAATATTAATTTTCAAACTTCACTTTTAAGAAACCATAAAATTTATTAACTTACTATAATATTTAAGATTATGATAATTGAACTATTGATAACATAAAACTTTTTTTAGTTAATTCACATAAGAAAGCCATCATAACATTAACTTTACTTGAAAAAATATACATTTCTAATACCTAATGATAATTCTTTGCACCAAATAATGATTGAAAAGTTATTTTAACAACTTTTATATAGAATATTTCACATTAATATATGGAAATTAATAACTCTAACATCATTCCAAGTCATTGAGGATGGGAAAAAACCCACTAATTGTGGAGAAACTTACATTAATCGAGTTGGTAAAAACTTTTGTATCAGCTCCTGATAATTTACATGATCCTGTGGTTTCTTTGTAGTGTTGCGAACCTAGAAATATGGTAATGACTGATTATGTATGTGATCAAAAACAATTAGATAATTTATTTTTCAAACATGAGAACAACAGCATATCAACTGAGAAAAAAGAAAGAAAAAAAAGAGGTGCATATATATTAGGTTTTTGGGAAAAAACTATCTTACTTCTTATCAAAATTTACTAAATTCAGATTTAATATAATTTAGTGCTGGCAACCAAAACCCAAGGTTTCAAAGGAAGTATGTGAGCCTCTCTCTTTCATTTTTGGTAAGCCAACAGAAAGTGGGGATTCTACAGTTGCTTATTTTACTCCTATTTGAACAGTTGCTGCTGGAAATAAAAGGCCAGTTAATCTTACTTCTATAGCTATAGTGGGAAAAATGGTAGAGGGTCCAATAAAAGAAGATTTACAAAATCATATGATAAAATATGATATTATCAATGGAAGCCAACATGGATTCCCCAAAAGCAAACTTAGCCTTGCTAAGCTGAAATGTTTCTTTGAGAACCTTATCTGGATGAAGAAAAGGGTATAGACTTGGATGTACTTAAGATTTTCAAAAAAGCTTTTGGTACCACACAAAAACTTAACTAAGAAACTCACAATGGTATATGGGTTGAAGAAATATTGGTTTTTAATTATTTGGGTCCTGTGAAAGTAGACCCTTGTTACTAGTGGAGTACCACAACAGTCAATGCTTGGACCTTTGCTTTTTCTTACTTATACTAAAGATATCGATAGGGGCATAATTAGTAATTTGAAAAAGTCTGCTGATGACAATAAACTTTAGGATATATCTAGCTGCATTGAATGAGGTATCATAGACTAGCTAGGATCAATTGGAAAGTTGAACAAATATTTAGCAAATGATCTTTAATAATATTAAGTGCAAGGTAATGCATTTAGGTTATAATTTGGATCACTACATCTTTAATGTAGATGAGAACCAACTCAATAGTGTGAGTGAAAATGAGGATCTTAGCATAGTGGTGGATAAGTCACTCAAGCCAACGAAGCTGTGCTCTGCTGGTAGTAGTAAAGCCAATAGGTTTTTAGTGTGTATTTATAGATATACTGATCACAAGCAAAAATAGATAATTATCTATATACAAATAACCAGTTAACTCTTTCCATACAAGAGAGAATCATTGCACCTAATTTGTAACAACCAAAGTAACCATGAGATTTGGCATATTATAACTTTTGGTAATGTACGTTTGTTTTGAATTTCGCACAAAGCTACACGAGGGCTATCTGTGCTAGCCGTCCCTAATTTAGCAGTGTAAGGCTAGAGGGAAGGCAACTGGTCATCACCACCCACCACCAACTCTTGGGCTACTCTTTTACCAACGAATAGTGGGATTGACCATCACATTATAACACCCCCACGGCTGAAAGGGTGAGCATGTTTGGTGTGACGGGGATTTGAACCCGTGACCCACAGATTGCGAGTCGAGCACTCTAACCATCTGGCCATGCCAGGCCAATAATGTATGCATATCTTCACAAAATTTTGCAGACTATCAGTAAACATTACAAGTCTTTTGTATACAAAAAATCAGATTTCTAATTAAGTATTTTTACTAAAACTTTTTCTGTGAATATATGGAGTCAAACTCACTCAGAGTGTTGACTGCTCCAAGTGCAAAGAGATTTTTATGCTAAGATTAAAAATACTTTTCTTCATCTGAAAATTATCAACTTTCAACTGCATAATATCAAAAACTCATAAATAAATATCATGCATTTTTCTCTTTCTATAATGGCTGCAACTTGTAATAGGAAATCACAATTATTTATCCTAAATAGCTTCAAGCTCATAACTATATATATCTTTTTTACTTAATTTTATTGTTATATTCACCTTTGAACCATGTCTGTAACTTATAATCTCACCACACAATTGTACATCACTTGGAAAATGTGCAGCTCACATTATTGTATTGAATTATATAATGTATGAGCTGCTCTCGAGCATACCTCATGAAGAATTTTATTTTATTTTTTCATTATCTTACCAAATCTAACCTAATAAATTTATCATTTTTGACATTTTACTTACTTTTATAATAGTAAATAATGATGAAACAAGAAATATGGTACTTACATAGGTCCTCTTTTATTTTTCTGTTGAAGGAACTTTAGCCTACTTTTTTATACTAATGGTACTACTACACTGAATAAATTTCATTCAATTAAATAATGCATCTAAGAACACAGAATAATGTGCACAAAGCAAACAATGCAATGTAACTATCATAATTTTTCTGCCTTTCTAACTATATGATAAGAGCCTTTACAAATTCAGTTAAGCTTATCAATGTGTTCCCCTTGGAAATAAAGTTTCAAACTAGAAGCAAAATACACAACTTGCTGTACAAAAAAATAATGGAAAATAATATGCCATTTGATAGATTAAAACTTTGGCTTTCTAGTGGCTTTAAATAATATAGTATTAAACATCAGAAAGAACTATTGGAAATGTGTGAAAGAGAGAATGTGACAGGTGGGTGTAACAAGTGGGTCTGATTTTATAGTATATGCTTCCTTAAACAAAGAAGATTGAAAGCTATAAAAATTAAGCTTTGCCCGAATAATAACTAAGTTACGTTAAATTTCTTCTTCTTGGAGGGAGTGGTAAATAAATTACAGAATAAGGAAGACCTAGGGAACAAATGTCACAATTCTCACACTATGAGAGATAGAGGGCATTTTTAACATTTCCTTGCAAAATTAAAAACTTATATAATATTAATATTTGATTTATTATATACATTTTGATGCCAAGCTGATTAGTATATATTGACAATAAAGCAGTTTAACAAAATTTTGAATGTAACTCTGTAAAAAAGGTTGCAATTTGCACACAAAAGGGAACCCATATGGAAAGGGTTAAGCCTCATTTGAAATACTGTGGACAATTTTAGTCACATTATCTAAGAAAGAATATTGACTTATTGACCAGGGTTCATGGGAGGGGTGCTAAGATGATTCTAGGGATGAAAAGGTTGTTTTTACATTTATAGGTTAGGATCTCAACCTGTTTTATCTTTCAAAAAGAGGATAAATAAGAAAAGATCTTATTTAAGTTTGCAAGATTATATGGCAATCTGTAGGATAAATGCCTCTGATTTTTTGTGATATATTTTGAAAATAATATGATGACAGGACACAAGTTTAATAGAACAGGTTCTAGTTATTGACCTATGGAATGAGTTGCTTTTGGCATTATTGAGGGTCATCAAAAGTTGAACACACACTCACTGCCACTGGATACACATGCGCATCCCAGGGTATGTTAGCCAGTGCTGCCAACACACGTGTCAACTAAAACATTGAGGCATATGTATTTTATTGGAGTTGGTGTGCGTTAGAAGTCACTTCTGCTGTGACGGTACTCATGTAAAAGTCTCCTCTCATAGAAATTTCACTTGATTGTAATTTTGTTTTATGTATGAATATTTTCTGGTTGGCTTTTATAAAATGGATAAAAATAGTTCTCCTTCAAAGCTTTTTCTAAGAAGGAAGAATTTAAAGCTCTATATAAACTTTTATGGTGAAGAATTATTGGATTTATTAGTCAATTTGGAGAATTTGTCTTCCTCGGAAAGTTAGAACAAGTATTTTCCAACTGAAGAAAGTGACATTGATAATGAGGAATCAAATTCTTTCAATGTCTGGAATGAATCATTAGTTAAAACTGAAAACATCAAGCTTTATATTATTGCTAGGCCTAGTGACAATAGCAGGCCTACTGATGTTGGTATGGCTATGTGAAGTGATGATTCATCAACAATGAAAAAAATTACAATTTACTAGAATTCCAGGGTTAAAAGTTGACATTCCATTTTTTCTCTTTGTTTGTTCAAGAGGAGTTATTCAACCTTTTAGTTATTGAAACAAATGCATATGCTGAGGAATTATTTCCTTATGGAGCCTATGAAAATTCATGCATTATACAATGAAAGGATATTACTGCTGATGAGCTAACAGTTTATTTGGGGGTGGGTTGTTGCTGAACATGGGACATTCAAATACAATATTCCCATGACTCTAATTTACTTTTCTTGTATATTCCAAACATACCCCAAAACAATGAAAAGATATAAAGAAAAATAGATGATGCACATGTGCATCATGCAGCACTCATTAAATTTTTTATCTATAGTGCCATGATTCTCATGTGCATCATGGTACAGATTTTTGTTGAATAAGCAGATATATGGCACTGAGTTGATAAAAAATAGATAATTTATGAACTAACATTCATCACTTATGTAACCGCTCTCTAGAAAAATCTATGCTCAACATTACAGCATAGTAAATTTGTTTTAAGCTATTAGCAACTTTATTTGCAATAAGTATGGGAAATTCATAATGTAAATAAAAGATACATGCATATTAAATTTCAAAATTTAAGTAAAAATATTAATTTTAACTCTGTTTCAACAATTTTTTATTCAAACATGTTTTAGAATTGATATTTTTCATTTTGTAAGATTTATTTAGTATAATATTCTCAGAGAAAGATATATATAAAAAATGTTGAATTTCATTTCTGTGTAGCTCCAAGGAGTCTTGCTTATAAACATTGCACTTAGATTTTTATTTAAAAATTTTCTAACCATCCCAAAGCATAGAATTACATCTGACACAAAACTGTCATCCTTTGAAAACATGTCTTGTTTCTTATGTAATTTTCCTATTTTGTTCACTACATTTATTATTATAGCCCTTTGTTCTCAGCCTTTTATGATGTCACAACATGCTACCTAAACAACTACTAATGAAACTCAGCAATGAAAATAGCTAGACAAATTTTAAATACTAATGGATAGAGCAGACAAATTATTTATGTCAATCTATGATGAATAAAGTGATGTGAGCATTAATTTATTGTTTCATAGGGATGAGACTAAACAGACCATTTGCAACTGTGAGCAAAGAAATATAACAGGAGGTTTAGAAAACTTAGGAAGAAACAAGTTCTAAGAAGTTATATATATAAAAGCCAAATGTCTGTCATGCACTGTATCTTTTGAACAGTTAATGGCAGAAAAAAAGAATTTTATATCAATAGTACAATACATACATTACAGGAAAATTATAGATTTTTAGCAATTCCAGAAATTTTATATCAAAATCCACCAGTCTTTGTATCTGCTGAACAGTCAATCTTAGAAAACAAAACTTATTAAGAATGAAAATGTTTCTTTTTGTGAGGGAATTTAATGAAAAAAATTTGGGTTTCCTCCTTTGGCTGATAAAGAAAATATATTTCATCAAAGGTAGGCCCATAAATGGATAAAACACACAAAGAGAGGAACGTGTTTGAGTATTTTTTTTTTCAGTTTATATATATTTTTTTTTTCATGAGAATATTTTATACATGCATGATTTTATTGTACCACATCTAATTAATTAATTTGAATCTAATTGAATATTTCCCCTTTGTGGCTTTTTGTTGTGCTCAGTAAAATGACAAGGATAGTGGCATCCAGCAGAAAAATCTTCCATGGCTACTTAGCAAACCTTAGTTCTCTAGTGTGTTGAATACACCAATTACATCTAAAACAAAACATTTTTGCCAACAATGAATTGTGGTCAGTCTTCTTTAGTTAAAAACAAACACAATGCAATTTTCCTTATTAAAATGACATGGAATGACAAAAGATGGTTGTAAACAGCCCACTTAAAAAATTATATTGCATGTAAGTTCTGATCCAAGGGATTGGGTTAACTGTACATTTTATATTTATTCATCACTATTTTTAGGAAAATTACTATTGAATTGTTTCAACAGTTGTGTGCTATTTTTTTATAGTTTCTTTACAAGTTCTTCTTGTTCCTGAAAATGTTTTCTTGTCAACCTTTATATATCTGAAAGTTACAGAAATGTTCTTCTATGACAAGACATCAAGTAAGCTTAGTTAGGTTTAACAAATATGGTATGCACTGCAAAATATTATGATGACTTAAATGCTTATTTATTGAATATTATTGTTAACTCTATGTTACTGGTTGGGGTCAAAGTGTGCATGCTTGACCTCATACAGAGTAGAGTGCCTTTCAACATGATATTATGCATTTTATGTCAGAGTTATCAACATTTTATGTTACCCTACACTGCTGATTTTGCAACAGTTTGTGTTACAGAAAATACCAGATACAATATACAAGGATAGTAAAACAAAACTTTAGATATGCTTTAGGAGGTTGAAGAGATTATACAAGTGCAATTTGCAAACTGTGCAATGGACAAAAGTATCTTTATTCTTCACATAAACATCACCTTGCACTCTTGACTTGCCAGAGTCTGAATCAGACTGACTTTGTAATTTCACAGTCATATCTTTAGTACAAAATATTTAATTACATAGCTGATTTTTGGGGTACAACAGATTTGTACTGTTGACTAAAATTTTGTCACATTTCTTGAAGGTATGCTTCATAAATGTAGAATTATAATCAATATTACTTCTTCAGTATACTGTGTTGGTACAAGAGACCAACAACACGCTTCTTCAGTTAAGTTTATCCTATACAAATAATTCACAGTAAAATAACTTATCATCATTTATAGAAAAGGAACTATATTTATTAAATATAAACTTGTCTAAACCAAGAATAATTTTAGCCAAAATACTGTTACTTAGTCGAACCTGATGCCATTTTAAAAGATCAAGTTTTGTGGTCACTGATAAATCATTTTCTTTTACAATTTATATGCTAAAGTGATGACTACTGCAAATGACAAAAGAATGAATTAAAAAACACACTAATGAACATCAATCAAGATAAAACTGCCCGGATATATATAATGGAATTTTATGATCATCAATAACAAATTGTAATTCTAAAATAAAAAAGTATTTTCCACATTTTTTCAAAACTGTTTCAACAAAATTTTGAAAATTTCAAAAGATAATTGATAAAAGAGCTAGATCAAATTATATGAATTTTTTTCAAGTCAAAACTGGATTCTATTTAGTGAGATTTTCTAAGTTTCATGCACTTTGGTTAAGTACTTCCAAAGAAGGAGTAAATGAAAGGATATCAGTGACATCCCTCCAATTTGATAAACTTGATCTATCTAGGAGGTCATACAAATTTTATCCTGGTGTGACAAATATTTTATGATTTTTAATAAAAAATAATAAGTTTAACAATACATCGTTTTTGTACAAAAATGTTAATTGATTTATTTTAATGTTGTAGGTTTTGTACTCTAAGATTTAAACTAGTGTCAAGTGAGTTAAAGGAAAGGTGGTTGTGTTAGACCTGAATTAAAATATATTGGTAAAATGATGTTTATTAACATGGATATCAGATAATTCTTTAAAATAAATATATTATTATATTATATTATTATTTAGCAGTAAAACAAAGTGTTCAATCTTACTCTAGCTGATCGTCTTTTACTACCAACTTCATAACTTTCACAAGAAAGACGCTTCCGTTTGGCTCCACGACGAGAGCTAGTGGTGGTTACAGAGTAGAAGCAACTGGTATCTAGGTCCTGAACCTGTGATGTTTGTAGTAAGCTGTGATAGCCAACATCGGGCATGAGAAGATGTCCCGACTCTGTCAACATTGCAGGTGAGTCATATTCTTGAGGAATCTGTGGATCTGGAAAGGGGCATAAAAAGTATTATAACAATTACTGTACAGAGAGAGAGAAACACATCACAAAGTCAGGGTTAGTAATCAAACCAAAACAAAAATTAATATTGTAATGGTTTCCATTGTTGGGTGGGTTCTTTTGGGATTATTCTGTAAAAAAGAAGAACACAGTCCAATCTACTTAATAATAATGAAAACATTTGATTTATCCATTAACAAGTTCTACAAGAACAACTTTTAAAATTTTCATGTAACCTAAGGATAGGCCTCAGTTCATAAATAATGCTAACATTCATTTACTTGTTAACTTCTCTTGTACATATAGTACTTTTCATATCTCTATTACTTCACCATAAACAGAAATTCAAAATTTACAATGCTGAACTCACTAGTTGACTTATCTCTCTCAACATGAGCTTGGTTGATTTGACCAACCACATAACCTCATTGTACTAGTTTAAAGTCTTTACAGATTTGATAATACTAACTTTTATTATAGTATGTATATCTTCACAAAATGTGGCAGTCTTTAAGTAAATATTATAAGTCTTTCACATACAAAAAATCATATTTTTTAGTGAAGTATATTAAATAAGCTAAAAAAAAAGATTTGTCCTTGAATATATCGAGTATTTGTTTTGAATAGTCTGTGTGAAAGTGATTTCATGTTAAGATTAAAAATAATTTTCTTCATCTCAAAAATCTCAAATTTTATTTATGTAATCTCTAAAACCTCCTA
>NW_013666271.1:461191-472525 GCF_000517525.1 Limulus polyphemus
ATAGACTAATAACATGCAAAAGTAGAAAATTTCCCCTAATTCTCAAAATTTTTCCAGTTTTCTACCTATGTGACAAGAGCCATTACAAATTCATCCAAGATAGTGAAATATGCTAGTCGTTAACTTTCACATGGGAATGAAGCTTGTACTCTAAGTGGAACTGATGCTTATCTGTTCAGAACACAAGGTAATATAATATGTCATTTGACAGATGAAAACCTTTGCTTTCTATTAATCATAGATAATATATAACTAAATGTAAGAGAGAACTATTAACAAATCTTGAAAGAGAGGATGTGACAGGTGGGTGTGGCAGGAGGGTCTCAAAGAAAATTGAAGGTATAAAAATTATGGTTTTCCTGAGCAATGACGATTTTATAGTGAGTAATTTACATTTAATTTCATAGTTACTGGAGGGGTGGTGGATAAATTAGAGAAGATACCTAGAGAAAATGTGTCACATATGTTGCATTAGAAGAAATTCAGGATTTTTAAAAATATTGCCTTATAGAATTAAGAATTTAAAGCTTATTTACTATTAACATATGTATTATTAGCTATGATTTTATGCTTTACTAATTGGTCTAACATAAACAAAAAATAGTTTAACAAAATTTTGAATGTAAGACACAAAAACCTTGTGTCATGCACAGTAAAGGATAACCATGGCTAACGACCTCTATTATGATGCAAATCAATCAATTCTACTCTAGTCTAACTGGCTTTCATATTGTCCAAATTGTTTTCTAAACTTTCACAAAAATTCTAGATGTTGAGCTGCATGCTTTTCATACTTTTTCCTTCTAGCTAAAATTAATAGAAATGATTAAGTTTTTAAGAAACAATAGTGTAAAAAAATACAATTTAGTTTTATTACATCAACCAGCTAAAATTTCTTCAATCCCTACAGTCTTATTAGAAGAAATTAAAAATAAAGCTTTTAAATAAACTTTAGCAAATAATAATTATTCATGTAAGACAACTTACCAACAATGACAAGCTTGGTATCTAAAGGAGTGGAATACAAAAGATTTTCCTTAGATATGGGAGTCAGAACCAAATGCTGTTGACTTTGTTGGGGTAATGTTACTGTGGTTACAGGTGAAGGAATTACTGAACTAGTAACCAGAGTTTCTGAAACCTCAAGAACAGATGGACTTGTCTGTGGTATCTGTGTGTATTTTGTAAGATCTACTCTACATCCATATGACTAAAAATAAACACAAGGAAAGACCAGTTGTTAAATAACAGTTTAAAACTGGTACATTCATGATGTTAGAAAAACAGATAGGTTCAAGAAGTCTTGATAGAAATGAATAAAAACCCTATAACCCTGTATAGGGTTTTTATTCATTTCTAGTTTAAAACTGGTAAAATTAATTATGAACACAATACTTTTAATAATCTGTGTGATGTATCAATCATTACTACGATGTTTATAAACTATTATGTAAAAGATTTGATTCCAGCCTTGAGTCAATTAGTCTTACACTTTAAAAAAAAATGCTTATTTGCTTGAGATAAAAAATTATTTGATTACTCATTTTTCCAAAACTGTCTTTTATAGTGAAAACATTTGATGATTGCAAAAACTGAACAAAATTGTAACCATTTGCTCTGGCATTTCAGGATATAATTTTTAAAGCCTGCCAATCATAAGTCATGTTGCATGGAAGGTAAACCAGTTGGAAAGTTTCCTATTCTATATTTCACATATTCACAGTTAAAAAATATTTGTATTCTTTCTGTTGCATCAGTTTTAAAAATATGCTGAAATTATTATTGTAATTTTAACCCATTTTAATTTTTTACTGCGTTCAGTCTACATTGACTAGATTACATGGTGAAAAGACCTAAACCAAACATTTGCTGAATAATTAACCAATAGCAGCTATCAACTTCGTCAGGTAGCATACAGATGTTTAGCTAATCTCCACTAGCATCTTGAGTCTTTATTATATAATTACCCCAATTACACTGTTTTAATAGCTTACTTGTTTTAATTTTCAAATGTATAGTTCTGATTAAGGGTAAAAATTGTAAACAATGTGAAGTTGAGAACATGTTGATATCATGACATGACACTGAAAACTAAATAAATATATGAATATAAGGAATAACTAAGATGATAACTTTATCCCTGTTTTCTGGTTTATACCTCCATTTTGAAACACCATTAAATTGAATAATTTGTTACTTACTATATCAAAATATATTAGCCAGGTAGTTAAATGTTGAAGATCATATATTTTTCATTAAATTCGTTAAACCATGAGTGAAATTATTCATCACTATGTTCTACTTAGGGACAAATTCATCTTAATATACTACTTAATAGTTATCTAATTGAAAAATAATTTCTGAAAGGAAATTACTATTTTAAATATACTATCTTTTTGTGTTTACATGTTCTATTTATTCTTTCTACAACTTTCACATACACAAGTTTCATAGCAATTAATACTCTCTCTAAAAAAAAAAAAAAAAAAAAAAAAATGTTGTAATGATTTTACTATATAAAATCTAGAATATGTGATATTACATGATTGATTTAGATTCTGTTTGTTAAAGAATTATTTCCACATCATTTGCTGTGAAAGTTTTTCATACATGTAACTTGTATAATAAGCACTATTTCAGAAAGGCTAAGCAGTGGTTCACACTCATTTTCTACATGTTATGCTCATATCCTAAGGACAATATATATTTCAAAACAATGTAAAGCATCTCATGAGTCATAGTACAATACAAAAAATGCAATTGGAAACAAAATTAAAAGTATTACATAAGCATTTTTTATATTTTATTAACTGTCTATACCATCAACAGTCACGCTTTAAGAAATATTTTTTATTACAGAAGCAAATCCATATTCAAAATTTGGAACAACTATGATCATTTTTTTTTAAATTTAAGATAGCAGAATTATTAGTTATGTAACAAACTTGGTAAAAATAAACCCAATAACAGGATGAAATACTGCATTTTTTGCACTAAGACTGAAAGTAGTTAGTCTCCAAATAAGTATGCTCAGGTCAATTATAAATGACAAAAGAGCATATCACAAATTTATGTCCTAAAATATGTGTGAAGTATTACTAACATTTTAAAATTATAAAATACATGTATGTATTTTTTAAAACTTATGTAAAAATAAATTACAGACTTATAATTAATTATGCAGTATTTCATTCATGATTTATTTATATCAATCACAGCTACATCATTAGTTAAAGTTATAAGGTTGAAAAGTATATTAAAAGGAACAATCCTCACAAACACCATATAATTTGTTTGTTTTTTACTAATTATAAAGAACACACTAACTTACAATTGGAGGATCACTGCTGGCTATATGATCATACATTGCAAGTAAGCTCTCTCCTAATGACTTCCAGCTGTCAAATACATGCACACACACAAAAAAAACAGGTTTATTGTAATAAAATAGCACATAGTAACAAAATAAATCTAAATTAATAGTAACACGTACACTTTCATTCTTAATGAGGTGACAAACAGAACAGAATGTTTTCTTGAAAACTAAATACTGGAAGATAAAAACAAAGAAGTTACCAAACTTACCTGAAATCTGTGAGTGGTTGGAGAAAATTTACAAGAGGCAAAGGAGGAGGTCTGGATATCTCCTGTTTCTTAGCTCTTAATGCAAGAGCTTCTTCAATCAACTGAACAGGAATGAAATGAAAGAACATAATGAGTGTGATTCAAAAATTACAGAAGTTACAAAAAATATGAAGTGTGAAATATCTTAAAGGTATTTTTCTAGAGAAAATAATCATGTTTCATTTGTGTGAAATTTGAGGCAGTGTACACAAAATCAAGTTAGATTTTCTATGGAACAGTCATCCACTGAATCTCCAAATCTAATCAAGTTCTTATCTAATAGCTTTGAGTTTCTCAAAAACAGGTTTGATATATACAATAATATAAGTTTAAAAATTCTGTATCATATCATGAGTAAGTTACCATCAAAATGATATTATGTACACATTTATTATATCTTTTACTGGAGTAAAACAATATATTCTCTTTTGTCTTTTGATTTATGTAAAAGGTATCACAATACATAGATTTTTTTCAATACCTTTAACCCAAAAATCAATGAAGATGTGTATTACACTTTAGAAAAACACTATAAATTACTTGAAATAGAAGGTAAGACGTATGGTAAATTTCTTAAAATTGTAAGTACAATAGTATTTACATGATTATATGTATTATTATCTAAAATTACTCATACATTATAACATATACACAAACAAGGTAGTTTAACTCTTCCTTTCATTATTTTTTAAAGCGTAATCTGAAAGTGTATGTTGTTGGAATGATGTAAGTGTTTAAAATAAAGAATAGATCAAATAAACTAAAAATTCAGATTTCATTACTTACTTTTTTCCCTTCTTCTTTATCATACGATGCTGTGTAAATTGATGGGTTGCTGTAAGAATTAACATGTAAAAATTAAACATATAGATTATCACCCTTTAGTTATTATTTGTAAACCAAAAATTATAGGTTGCTAAACTGAACAAGTTAAGACCTGTCAGAGAAATAATAGTATGTATATGGAGTCACTTTCAAACCTAAAAATAAAAGAAAAAATTGTAATTAACTTTGAAATTTGTTCAAAATAACAGAAAAATCATGGAAAAAAAAAAAGCTTGAGAGTTATTATTTTTTCTGTAAAATAAATTTCAGTTCAAATAAGTTTTTAAAAAAAGGATTTGTGAGGTAGCGGATATGTGTGAATATTACTGAAAAGTAAGAAAATAATGTATAATTTTGATGAAACCTTTCAAGAGTATGTTACTTCTAGATTACATAAAGGTATTTATGACAACAAAACAGTATTACGAAGGTAACAAAAGCATATACTTTCATTTATTTATTGCTCAAAGTTTCATTCAAAGTTTTGAAATCTTAAACTTGTGTTACAATTTTTGTTACTTAGGAATATAAATATGGTACTTGTCTGAAATATATAAAATGTTTAAACATTCCCAACTAAAAATAGCCACACAAGTTTATACTACTGTAACTTCATAGCTTGCAATCTCAGGATTGAAATTCAGCATACTTATCTTTTACTTAACTTAATTATTAATGTAATACATTTTCAAGTATTAAACACCCACTTTCTGAACACCAGCAATAATTACTTGAACATTTGGTTAAAAATTAGTAGTAATGCATTTCCAGTGGCCTACAAATAAACATAATTAGTTGGCAACTTTTGTTTTTACTAAAGTAAGAGACCTCACTTAATGAAATATATATGGGGCTCCAGTTTTACCTAAATCAGTGTCCTGAACATATGACTTCATCATATACTGAAGATTAAGAATATTTTAATATAATATTAATACTTTTGTAATTGACAAATGTCTCTCTCGATTCATAAAGAGTGAGTTTGACATCTTTATAGCACCAGAACTGTACAAGATAAGTAACAGCATAAACAAAATTAATATATTATGAAGTCTTCTGCCCTTATTTCTAGATTACATTAAAAAATAACAAATTAGAAAATTACAAATTGATGGTGTTTTAAGTCACTTCCGACCAGCACAATAAGAATTTTGAGAATAAAATTAAAAGCAATTACAACAGTAATAGTACTAGCTTGTCAAAAATGACATTAAATAATAAAGTGTCAAAACACACATGCTTTTTCTTAATGGTATTCAGTGTAAAATTTAACATTTGAAGTTTAATTCAATATAATAATAATTGTTACCATTTCTTTTATTGTGAATTTGTTTTTAAGAATGTGAACTATACTTTCATATCAGTTGTTTACAAATGACACTAACAAATTAGGTTTTATTCAAAGAGTAAGAAAAAACCAACTGATTAAAACAATAAATTATAATTTACAATTATGTATTAGTTTTAGTACAATTTCAATTGCATGTGCACAAACTGCAACTAAAAATCCTGATTTTTTAAAAATATATATTGCTTCCCTTGAAATTGATAAAAAATTTTCATCAGCTCCAAACAACAAATATTAGTAAACTTACATAATACTCAACTTGGACATTAAAATTAAAAACTGTTTTTCAAGTCAAAAAAAAAAAAGATGAACAGAGAAATGTGAAATAAAATCCCTACAGTCTGTTATTTGGCCTAATGTTTTTGTTTGTAATGCATTTTTTCAGTACTTCAGTTCCTGAAATATTTTACCTAAGATGAATGGTTTGTAATTCTTTAGTAGTTCCATATAAAAGAAAAAATTTCTTTATTCACCAGTTTTTGAAGAAGCTTCCACAGTATTCATTTAAGCTTGGATCTTCTTGTAGTATCTCTTTTCGGAATACCAAACCCTTTAAGTAGTAACATTCCTTTTCCAGAGATACGGAAATGTAATACAGACAACCTAAGAAAAGAAATTAGTAAAGACAGACAAAAGAGAATCTTAGATTACTACAAACACAGATAACTAAATCACTGTATTTCTGAACATAGACAAATATAAAATGGTGTTCACATTCTTGTAAACAAAAGACATTCACCACTACACAGCTTCATTCAGTTTTTAGGCTTCATTTATATTCTGATTTACTCACAGTATTTAATATAATCTTTACAATGGTTATAATTAAAACTTAAAATGTTCAGCACAAAACTAAATTTCCAGTTGGCCATACTGATAAATGTAACACAAGCTTATTTATGGTATAATCTTGAAAAAGTCTGACAAGAATTGGAGAGTAGCAAGAAAAGGTCCTTAGAATAATAAAATAGACTAAATATGGTAGAAGAAATGGACCAGTTTCACATAAATACTGAAAGTTAAAAATATATGTAATAATAATGATGATCCAGATCCTGTGCTGTCATTTGTACTACTAATTTTCTCCATGGTCGTAGCTAAAATGAACAGTTACCCAAGGTCCAAACACCAAAAGTACATAGGATCAGCCTTACATATTGTATACCTTTTCCATATGGGTGTAAAATTAAATAGCAAATTCCATTTAATTTCAAATTTTATCTCTATCACAATGGGCTTGTATAATTTACACAACCTTGTAACCATGGTGGTATACTCACTATGCCTCTGAAAGTACTTAATGTATCTTCAAGAAATTTGGCAAGCTTTCAGTAAACTTTAAAAGTCTTTTGCAGATAAAAAAAATTAGAATTTTCATGTAAGTATTTGTACTAAAAATTTTTTCTATAATTATATGGTGCCAGAATGATGATTATTCCAAGTGCATATAATTTTGATGTTAAGATTAAAAATACTTTTCTTCATCTGAAATTTGTCAACTTTAATTTGCGTAATTCCTAAAACCTCCTAAGTAAATATCAAATGTTTTTTTCAGAAATACTTTATATCTGTTATTTTCTGTACTATAACTCTATACAGGATTGGTCAATCTGACTGTCCTCGTAACCACCTTAAAAAAGATAAAGAAATAATTTTTAATTACCTTTTTTCTTTCTTGAATGACTGCAAATTGTAACAGGAAACCGAAATTGTTTATCCTAGATAGCTTAAAGTTTGTAACTGTATTCATCTATTTATACTTAATTTTATTGTTTTATTGCCTTCTGAACCTTGTATAATTAATAATCCTGCCACACAAGTTGCAAATCCCTCGCAAATGTGTAACTTTGGTTACCCTATCAAATTTACGTAAGGCACAGCTATTCGTGAGCATATCTCTTGAAAAATGTTTGTTATTATTATTATTTATCTATATTTTAACACTTAAATAATCTTAAAATTTGATATATTAACTATATTTGGATGCCAAGTTTGTTTGCATACTTTGCCAATAAAATAGTGTAATCAAATTTTGAATACAATTCTATAAAAGGTTGTGACATGTGCACTTTTACTTAACCAATGTGAAAGGGTTAGTCAAGGTCTGGACCTCTGTAACTTCCTAGTTAGCTACGGCCATGCTTCTATCATCAACTGTGATCAATCTGATGGCCATGATTGTGTACCATTGCTTGATACTGCAACTCCCATTGTAACCAAATCAATGAGATCAAGCTTAGATCACACACACACATCGACAAACTTTCTACAGGCCTTTGACTGTGCATGAATGTCAGCTTTTAAGATGATATTAAAGGAGACTAAAGACAAAGTCTACTGAAGCTGCATTATGGGACTTGATCAAAAAGGGAATATTAAAATAGGTTGGCTGAAAATGTAAAAATTAACAGTGACGATTTCTTTAAATACATTATGGGTAAACAAAATGTTAAGATGAGAGTAGGGCCGTTGAGATTTGATAACAGAAGGTTTATTTGTGATGAGCATGAGATGGCTTGGTTACTAAATTATACATTTACTTCAGTTTCTATAAATGGAAATTTAAGCAGTATTATACCTACTGATTGTAAGTATAAATTTGATGGAAATAATGTTAACAGTGTTATGGAAGAAATGAATTTTGATGTTTTGGTTGATAAGTCTCTCAAGCCATTCAAGCAGTGTGCTGTTGGTATTTTAGGGCAAAGAGTATTCTTGGATTGTACTTACAGAAATATTGAATACAAGCCAAAAGAGGTTATCATTTCTCATATAGGTTACTGGTTAGACTTAATTTGGATTATTAAGTTTAGTCTTGGGTTCCTTACTTTAAGAGGAATATTGAATTGTTGGAAAGGGTTCAAATTACGGAAACTAGGATGATACCTGTGAGGAGGTTGTCATACAAGAATATCTCCAAAATTTTTTTGTCAAAAGAAAACAAGTTAAAGGTGTTCAAGATTATTAAGAGAATTGATAATATTGATACATCATATTTTTCATAGTTAATGGTAGGACAAGGGGACATAAATATAAATTTTAGCAGGGTAGAAGTTATCTTCACCTTAGTAGTTGGTATTTCCATGGAATGCCTTCAGGTGTGGTTAATGCAATAAATTTAAGAATTTAAAGGGAATGCTTGATAAATATTTAAATGATCAGTGCTGGATTTGAGTAGTTGTTTTTAAGTGAATGGGACAACATCAATGGATAAACAGGCCTTTTGTTGTCCATTAAATGTAATGTTATGAATGGGATTGCTGTGATTCCAGTTTCTCTGGCTATCTTTCTTACGAGAACAGCCATTGATCTCAAGGTGTGACTTTATTAAAATGACTTTCTGGATTGTAAGATTCTCTATGTTCATCATAACCTTTACTTTTTGGATGAAAGCAATGCTCCAGATTGGTTTAGGGTGTGGTTTGGAGCCTACTGCTGTCCTAAACACTCTGCTGTCAAGTTTTTCTGCTTCCATTGAGAAAATAAAAAAAAATCCATTCAAATATTGCATACTCTGGCTCTAAGTTGTTTAATAACTTCATCATACAAACATCCTTCCTTGAAAAGAGCTGTGACATATTCTCCAGTCTCAAGTTCACATTTGTGTTAACACTATCACATGTAAGTCACTCTTATAAAATTCAACTAAGAACTAATGAATAAAAGAAATATAGCATTAAGAGGGGAAATGAACACTGATAAACTATTGAAGAGATTACTTGTATTATACATTTAATATCTAGGCTGATAATAGAAAATGATAAAAACCCAATAACCTGAGCACTTTCCAAAGGTGGACCTTTCTTCTTCAGGGGCTGATATAATTCATTAAGACAAAAGCTAAAGGTAAGCAACAAATATACTGGGGATAGTGGTTAAACGATCCACAACCTCATATATCAGAACTTCTACATACAGCATCTCAAAGTTATGTTGATATTTGTACAAACAAATTTCTACATTCAATCACTTGTTTATTTAATTCATGGCTTATTTTATAAGATTTCATCTCCCTATAGTTTTAATGCTTACAAAACAAAAGCACTGAAGGAAATTTTAAATCAACAGCTTAAGGAAGTCTTAACATTTAGGCTCAGAATGCTAAAGCAACCATACTAATAACAGACTTTAATGAATGTTGCATCACTTACTTGCATATTCATTTAGAGCATACAAAACAGTAATAAGATTGTCCAGACAAGGCCAGTGACCGGAGCTACACTTTAAACCCTAAAAATGTTAAGTTACATGTGAATTTCTAAAATTCAAATGTCTGAGTAAATTTTTAATGATTTCCATCACATAGAATGGACAGTTAATATTAAAAAAAGTCTACTTCTACTTCTAATACAGGTTTATATTGAAGTTAGCCTTCTGATTTAATACAACAATAATTTGATCATAAATGTTAAATATTAAATTACAATGCAGACTGTTATAAAAACAATACACTAGTCTAATAATATAAAGTCGTAAAAGACCATGTATCTATTTATATAAATATAATTTTACAACACATAGAAGATAATACATGAAAAAAAACAGAAATGGTTTTTACAAATCAACAACACACCAAAGACATAAAAATTCACTTTTATAAGACATGTAGTCTTCATTACTGAGTTAGGCATATTTTTAATCAGTTAACTTTTTATTTTCTAATATTATAGTTTTATAGAACTCTTAATAAAATACAATAACAGTACCTCTTCAAAAGCAAGTCTTGCCAGAGCATACTTATGTAGTTTTAATGCTCCATGCCCAATTCGGTACCACAATGTGACATCTGTAGCATCTATACTGACAGCCTAGGATAAGGCATATTCATTATAAAAGGACTAAGGTTACTGAATATTTTTAAGAGTTAACAATTTATAGCCAAACATATTACTCTCACAAATGGAAAGAAAATTCCCTTTTTTTATTTACCAGTACAGTATGCAATATAATATAAAAAATCATCTTTGTACTGATAAAGTTATATGTAGAACTTTTGTGTATACATTTCTAATTAATTAACCTATAGAAACTATAATGAATTAAATGATCATGAATCTTAACTCTAGCAAGAAATTTTAGATTTATTGTTAACTTCAATATAGAAATGATTGTAAGGGTGTATTGGGGAACATTTATGTACAAGTGATCATGGCTCTATTAGGTTCAATGTTCTGCTGCATATGGAGATAAGGAATAATGATCTTTTGGTTACAAATTTCAAAAAACAAATTTTGAAGGAATGCGACAAAAATTATCTGTTGTGAATTGGGAAGCTGAATTATTTGGAGACACTGAACAGATTTGAAAATTTTTAAATATTCAAGGTAAACAAATTCCTTATAGAAAGAAAATGATAGCTGCAAGTAAAAAACTAGGTTGGCTCACAAAGAGTATAAGAGATAAAAATTAAAGAAAAGCATCATAAATTTAAGAAATTTAAATTAACTGATACAGGAGATTTAAAAGATTATAGAAGATCAAAAAAGTTGGTGAAACAGGAAATGAGGACATCAAAAAGGATGTATGAGAAAAGGTTG
>NW_013666271.1:472535-482724 GCF_000517525.1 Limulus polyphemus
ATACATTAAGTGTAAATAAAATATTAAGATGGGGATAGGACCCTTGAAGGATGATAAAGGAAGGCTCGAATCTGATGATTATGAGATGGCTGGGTTACTAAATTTCGTCCAAAAAAGCTACACGAGGGCTATGTGCACTAGCTGGCCCTAATTTAGCAGTGAAATACCAGAGAGAAGGCAGCTAATCATCAATGCCAACTCTAGGGCTACTCTTTTTTCCAATGAAAACTGGTATTGACCTTTACATTATAATGCCCCCACAGCTTAAGAGTTGAGCATATTTGGTGTGACAGGATTCAGAAACCAGAACATGATCCTTAAAACCAATATAGGCTAAAACAATTCACTGAAGGTAGCATTTAATATTGAAAGTCCTTGAAAGGTTAGCATATAAGGAGTTAGAGAATCAACAGGGTACCAGTTAAACTGAATTACTGCCTCAGAAAGAAAAGGTTTAGGAGTAATAAGAAGCTTCCCTATTGGCCAAAATTGTAAACAGCCAATAATCATTCTGAGTTTTGGGAACAAGCTCAAAAAAATTGGTAGAGCACTTGCACTATTGATTCTATGTCCTTGTGTTTAACAACTAAATTTGTGTATCGTGTTTTAGATTTTAAGAGGTACAAGACAATGGAGTAGCACTTCAAAGAAAAGGATGATACATTTGCGAGTAATTTGTCTACTACCTTACTTTCAAGCACAGTATATCACGTACAAAAATATAATTTTAAAAATACTGAATGATTTACAGTTATCAACACAATCTTAAGTATCTAATATACCCTGAGAATAAACAAACTAATTACTAAGTCACACACACACACGCAACTGCCACTTCAAAGCTAGCCATTGAGTTCTTCTCTAGCAATATTTTTAAAATGAATAATTATAAAATAAGTAACTTTAAGTAACTGTTACATACTATAACACTACTAGCCATTTAGTAAGCATGTTACAACAAAGTTCACTAAATAATAAGTCTGGAGAAAACAGATTAATGTTACCATAGTCTTTCCATATGCCTAAGATGCACACAAAAAGGCTATACGTTACATACTTTAATCAATATCCTAATTTTCTACTGATACAAAAATAATAATTTCTCTTATTCTGATAAATCCTGCTAATACCTTAGTGGTTTTAGATACCACAAAAAAACACTTAAATAAAGATCACACAATTAATACGTACCAACAGCATACTTTTACGCTTGTCTATTTAAATTATTACCTCAAGATAAGAATCTACTGCATCATAAAAATTCCCTTTCTCAGCTGCTATACTACCAAGGTTTTTGTAAGCAAGATACTTAAGAGTCAAGCCTGGTGTAAGAGGTGTATCTTCATCTGGTTTTGGAACTACCTAACAAAAACATTTGAAAACATTTTAAAATTACCATATTTTTCAGAATATAAGAAGCATCCTTATTTTGAAGACAAAGTTTTGGGGAAAAAACTACAGTCGCATTTGAAAGATTTTTATTTAACAAAAATTCAATTTGATACTTTAAAAATTAGTATATATTGTTCTAAACACAAAAGAGCTCAAAACATCAAAATAAGAAAATACCATAAATCAAAAAAAGGTTTACTGTTATTTAGTTTGGTTCAAAACCTACAAAATCTTCATTGCTTTCACTGTAATTTATTTTTTTTATTACTTAGGGAGCATTATAAATAGTTATGTTTTTAAAAGAAAAAACTACTGTTGTTATAAGTAACACATTCAATTGAACTAAACTATACATGCCTATTTAAATATATTTACACGTCTTGTGTATATCGTATATATACATATATATTATTCATACCTTCAGTGTATAGAACGCAAGCATATTTTGACATCAAATTTTGGGGTAAAAAAGTGCATCTTATACACCAAAAAATACAGTAATAGCCATCAATAGAATGCCTGATCATCCCAATTATTACTGAAGAGGTTTCAGTGTGTTAATAAAACGGTGGTTGTGTGTATCTTGTGGTTATGTTTTCTTTTGCACAGAAACCAAATTTCTCATTCTTTGAAAAGGTGATTTTTCACTTTTAAGTTTTCAACTTCAAAACCAATCTTCTTTCTCAACCTAAAGTAAGTTGTGAATTTTAATTAAAATCTGCTGTTTAGAACTTCTGTCATGATACATATGGAAAATAGTTTTCTACAGATGGTCAATATCATCACTATATCCCCCCCCCCCCCAAATTAAATAAATAAAAGAAGTCCTTGGAATACACAGTAACTTCATCCACATATGATCAAATTTTTCATTTAAAAGGTTTGAAGTAGAACTGTTTACAAGAACAAACATGATCAAAAAAGTCCTGCATTTAAGAAAAGGTGAAAGATTTACTGCGTGGTGCAAGAGCTATTTAAGTGTATTTACAATATCAGGACTAGTTAGATGAAACTACTTTTGGTACGGGTTGAATACACTCTTCATAATATGAATTTTTCTGAAGGCTTAACTTGGCCGAGCTTGTTACAATTCACTTTATGTTCCCTATTTCACAGTTCCACATTATGTTTATGTTAGACTTTTTTGCCCATGATGACAAAGTTTCAATGCATCTGGTACAGAAGAGGGTTTATATATATACTGTTACAACAGCGGTAGTCGCATGACTCTGGTAACACGTCATGATATTCTCGAAGGATCGGGGAACATCACGAATAATCCAGTATGTGCTAGGCACCCTCTATTCCTGTATATAAGTGCACCGGATAACGTGAGACAGATCAATCGGAATTGAATTGCAGACAGGCAGAGATAAAGATGGACAATTGAGCCAAGCATGATTGTGACCGTAACTAAGTACGTGAATCATTGTGAATCATAGCGTGTGCTTAAAGTGACTGTGGAAATTAAGTGTATGGAAAAGTTGTAATGAGAAAGAATAAACTAGTTTTATTTAAGAAAGGACTTGTATCGCTAAAGTTTCTTCAGAAAGAATTTTTACAGAAAATTAACGAACGAACGACCAGAGGCGTAACAATATTTATTTCTTCTGCTAGATTAACTGGCATTCAAACAGCATCAATGATAAGCGATACTGGAAGCAAAAACTTAAAAATATTTTCTGAGTGAAAAATTTACATTTAGAACATTCTTAATGGATCTTAGAAATATTAATAGAACTGCATTGATACTGTCTGTAATTATAGCTTTTGGAACACCTTAGTGGCCAATACCTTAACCTTGGCTAAAAAAACTATTTCCACCTGGTGTTTCTACCTCAGAACTTTTATAGTATGATGAATGAGCAGAAATTCAGGGAGTTGGTAATTTTTTACAGCTGCTTTTAAGATATTATAGTAAAAAAAAAGTTAAACACACAATGGTATTTATTATATCCTTACTATATCTATAATCTGTATGTAAAATTTCAGAAACTTCTAGGGAAATAATTAAGATCTGAACAGATCTCGAGGATTATAGTTCAATGATAATTTGTGGAGTACTACTATAGGGTGCGGTCTACACAGATACTATCATCAGCATCACCATTTTAATGATTCACTAAAACATAATTTCTTGCTAAATTTATGTCTATCCATGTGTTTGATCAGCAAGTGATAATAATTTAATAAGTTGTGTTTTCCAAAAGAGTACCTTAAACTGAGGTTACAGTTGTGCTGGTTTTGATTGTCATAATTTATTTCATTCCAATTATATTTGCCCCAAAAATGTTATGTAATGGTATTTTGTACTTTATTAGTTTAAAAGCATTATTCATAATAAATGGCACCAATTGCAAATAAACAAAAGTTAAAACGGTGATGATGATGGTATCTGTGTAGACCATACGCTATACTGTAAATATCTTTGTAGACAGCGTGCTATAATAGTACCATTTCTGGTTAATGTTTGAAGTCTGTGACTAACACATTTGCTAAAATATTTACATTTGCAAGTTTAACTATTTATCACCAGATGCTCAAAGTAAGATAATTAGTTTTGAAATTACATTTCTTTAAAACAAACTTTTTTTTTCTTCTGTCATCAGTATTCATTCTTCAGGCTTTTGTAATGTATTTTTATTACATGTTTCCTTGCATATAAAAACTGTTTACATTTTTAAAATCAAAACAAAAACTACTGAATTAACATGCAGTTTTCGTTAACTTAAGCTTTGTAATTTTTTTTTGCATCTATTCTCCCCACATATTTTCACAGCTGAACACTTACCAGGGGCACTGGCAGGAAAAAATATGTAAATAAACCTACACATGGTGGAGTGGGAGTTTATAGTTTTTCTGGCAATAAAAGCAAAAAGGTAAAATAACTTCATAAAATTACTGTTAAATGAAATCTTTTTTTTTGTACATATGAGTATACCTTTTCAAGGTTTTATCTAAATATGCTGGGTTCCACTAGTCTCATATGGCACTAAAAAGCATGTTGACACCAGAAAAGTTTTTAGCATAATGGTTTCAAAGATTTTTTTATTTCTATTATTTGGTTCTAAAGTCAAAACACTTATTTTTGGAGTACACTGTACATGATGAAACAACTTAACCAAACTAAATATTTGAGCTTATTTTACCCCCCCCCCCCTACACACACACACACACCAAATCTTTCTGATGTGTTAAAGATTTCTTTAACACATATATATATATATATATATATAATCATTAAACAGTTTATCTGCTGTATAGTCATGGATAGCAAATTTGACAAAATGTTGTAACATTATTCACATACCTAATTTAATTTAGGTTACTATGTGGTAAAATAAAATGGACTCAAAACTCCATAGATATTAAAAACACTTTCTATACAATTTCTTGAATGCATTATTATTTTAAACAATACAATATACATCAAATTCATTTCAAAATAATCACATTTTAACTGATAATTCTTATTCATAAATAGGAGTCTTACTTGGGAAAGTAACTGAGACTGAAGAAGCTCTTTAAAAGTTGCCTCAGCTTCTGAGAAATGTCCTTGTGTCTGTAATTCTAGGGCTTTGTTGTACAATTTATGAGCTTCTTCTTCCTATACATTTAATATTAAAACAAAAAATTATCTGATGAAGACAGAGAAGCATTGTACATTTCAGTAGCAAAAATAATAAAATTACATCATGGCTTATTAAATATTTATGCTTTTTAAAATTTTTCACTACGATTTAAGATAAAAAAAAAGAAAACATTACAAAAAATATGAGAATGTTAAATGCTTGGCAATTAAACCAATAAATTAAGCAGACCAGAAAATTCTTATATCATAAGAGCCATTTAATGCAAAAAGTAACATATGTTTATACATGCAATTTACATGAATGTACAAAAGCAATCAAAAAGCACTTTCAGTATATGGATATGTCTGAATCTAAAGCTTAAAAAAAACTAACATGAATTGTAAGATTAAGCAAACATAAAGCAAATACTAAATTAGAATATTGAATTAAACATGGAAAACAAACCTGGGCAAAGTTTGAGAACAGGTCTCACATATGCAAATATATATTTACTAACAAACATTTGTGGTCAAATTAGTATCTTCATTGCAACAGTACTTTTTAAAATACAGGATTTTAGAATAATACAAAAGCATCCTAATCATACACATAAAAATCCACAAGTCCACTTGCCTTAGGCCTAACATTAGTTATGCCTTTTTTTTTGCAAGGCCTATATTCTCTGCAAGTTGTGTATGTTTTTTGCTTTAGTTTAGTTAGGGCTAAATTTTACCATACTTAACACTATCAATAAATAAACTTATAATGTTATTCTGTGATCTAATGTTAGACCTTATTTAGTGATTAGATGAAGAGGTTACATCTCATGTGACTAGCTAATTTACATAATTAAAAATTCATAGCTAAACTAAATGATCAAAGGAATATTAAATGAATGGTAAACAAAACCATAACAAAAGTAGAATTTGTTATCTCACACATACACTATAAAAGAATCCTTTTTAATTCCATACAACACATTACAAACTAGTTAGGCAGTTCACCTGAATTTTATCACTCAATAATGAATAACTAAATTTCAAGATATCTGAAAAACTACTGTTTTGAAAACACGATTGAATTTCACAATTTATGTGACAAGTGCCAATCTAACAAGTTAAAATAATCTCTATAAAGTTGTTGTTTTTATCTTTAGCTTTCAAAACTGACAAATCCAAGTTTTAAATTTGTTAAAAACTAGTGTACTCAGAACAAGATTAGTTACGACTGAAATTAAACAGTTAAAAACGTAAATACTACAACATTTACAGTCAAATCACTAAACCTTAAAACTAACTTGAGTATCATCTAATAGAAGAGAAAAAATGTGGGACAGTATGTACAACATTTGGATAATGTGAGTGAGCAAGATCAAACAAATTACATATACACGTACCTGGACTTCTTTGGTGACCAGATCTTCTGGCTCTTCATTTTCTGAATCTGAATCAAAGCCTTCATTCAGAGCACTGAACTTTATCTGAAGTATAACATAAAAATGTATGAGATACAAACAAATTTTTATCACATACTTTTTAAATAATGATGTACATACAAATGTGTAAATAAGAAATGTTCATTGTTAGAAAGATTGTGATTATTACATCCATTTATAAAGATCAATATTGTTACAATACAGAATCCATTTATCAACATCTATGAGTAAACATGTGAGGTTCTAATTAAGGGATTTAGATTCCTCTGTTATTAAAATTCAAACTTCTGACAAAACATGTTAAATGACAATAGTTGGTTAATTCAAGTGCCACTGAGCTGACAGTTTAACATTGGAAATGTGTCCACATTAAATGCACTTGTACCAGAATGTAAGAAGTAATGTTATTAGAGTTTACAAGATTATCTGTAGGATCAACAGGATAATGCCTCTAATATTTTTGTGCTTTGTTCTGAAGATAACAGATTGAGAGGACACAACTTAAGGTTATGGAAAAGACAAACTACTGAGTCTCTGTCAGCAGAAGAGTTTGGCACTTTACATGAATTTAACAGATGAACTGTTGATTTTGTAAAGAATAAAAGGTTTGTTTAAACAGCCTTGAAGGAAAAATGGTCCCTTGTTGCCTAAGTGTTATAAATGAATAAATGAGAAGACTGAATTTACCAAATTGTAATATTTACATGAGATGTAAAAATAAATGAGCTGAGTCACAAATAAATCTTGTTTCTAAAGTGAAGCACATTTAGCATACCTAGTAGAAAAGTAGAAGGGATGATTCAAGATAGTTTGCCACATTTTTTTTAGTGTACCTTAAACATCAATCACAGTTTTGGTGAGGAAGATTAATTTGGACATTTTTTCTTTGGGAAATATAATTCTCAACAAAGTAATGACAAAAAAATGTTTTTTTTTTGTTGTTGTTATCCACAATAAATGAGAGCTTCAATGTTTTTGGGTCAAGACCTGAAAATCTCCAACTCATATCTGTGATTGATCATATCTGCATTTTGTGACTATGCTGTGTTCTGAATGACTGTTGTAACAGACTTTGACTGTATTTAAAATGAGAGATATTTATTCTAGTGTGATGATTTATCCTGTTTATTCATCATTTTATGTTAACCAGCAAACTCTAAAAGCTGTCTTAGAATTTTAAGAAGGCTAAAGCAAGGTTGAAACAAGTAAAGTACCAACCACAATGTGGAAAAAATTTATGACTGTATAAATTTAAAACAAAAAGTGAAAATACAGTGGACAACAGCAAGTTAATTAAAGTCACAGGCACAAGATTAAGTAGGTATTTTTAGTTTGAGACAGTATGGGATATGTTATGAAATGATCCCTTGCATGTTTACTAATTTTAGGGGATTAGTGTTTGGTACATTGGTAATCTTCAAGTACTAGAGAATGGAGGTTGTTGAATAAGTTCTTAATTGTTTAATCTATTCAGTGGACTTACAACCATGGCTGAAGAAAGAGTGGAACTACAGGAAAGGTTCTAACACCATGATTTCCACTTCTTGCCCAACTTTCAATTTTTATAGCATACCAATGTATTTACAATCACTGTTAGTGTTAACTCTAACTTCAAATGTAATATTTTAGCTTTATGATTTTAAAATGAAAATACAACCAACACAAATCTACACATGGAGGTCATTATATGTATATATTTTTTGCATTAATACATTAGCTGAAACAAATGAAAATACAAGTTTTTCCTATTGGTATTATATACATATTTACCATTCTACTTCTAAGTTCTAGCAGTATCTCACTTTTTGATTTGATTAATTATATTTTTTATTTAAAAGGCCTTACTTTTTAAAATATAAATTTTTGTTCAATTAATTACACTAGCAGAAATACCCGCCCTACAGGCAGGTATAACTGCTAGTTCCTGTGGAAGATTATTGGGCCTGCAGCCTTTTCTGGAATTCTCTGACAGTTCTACATCAATGTACTCATACTTGACATTCAATAATGTTCACCATTCATACGAAAAATGATTTTATTGAAAATTTAGGTTTAAAATGAGCACCATCACAGCATTACATCACAGAATAAATTTGACTGAATTATTTCTTTGTAGATGCAGTTATCAATGAAAGTGCCTTGCTTTTATATTGCAACACTCATGAGATTTTCTCTAAAGAAAAACATATAATTTTTTAACTTTGTTTTATATTTGAAACTTGCTTCTTATTTTGTAATTTTTACTGGTGAAATCTGTAACTTACTCCTTTTTTCTTTGTAATTTTTATTGGTTAAATCTGAAACATATCATTTTTGTGGAAATTTCAAATGTTTTATTTATTGCTCAGCTATACAAATACTGCCTAGTTATAAAAATGTTACCCAAGTATGATTAGTGACGATCGGTGCGGTAGTTTTAGAGAACCTAGTTTTGGAAATATACATCGCGAGCTTCATTATATTTATAAGATATTTACCACTGCAGCTATCTCTTATTTTTTATTTGTTGAATTATGTTTTTTTGATTTCATTTTGAAGGCCTAACTCTTTAATTACATCAAACCACACTTTTATTTTCAAGTTTACGACATTTTATACTAAAAGTCACATTACTGTGCTACAAATACAATGCATATTTAATAACTCGTTACTATCTTTACTGTTTCACTTTCAAAATTCAAGTGTTTGTGTTACCCAGTCACCCCAGTGTTGAGTGTTAGTAATAGCAGTGTACTACTCTTGACACTTTAAAATTCAAGTTTGTCATAAAAAAAAATAATTCTCTCTATAAATAGCAAAGAAAGATAAGCTTTAATTTGATAAAGTGTAAACTAATTTGTAAAATTATAAGAATAAAAAATACATTAAGTCTCACCATTGGATCCTATCCGTACATCAAGCCCACCATTAACCCCTTCCACCTTTTCTTTGTATCTCATAAAAACTACTGCTTTATTTATTATTATTAGTATTACAGTTTAAGTGATAATACAACGTATTTTACTCATAATTTATCTCTTAATGTTATTATTGCAGAAAATATTTTAATCCATATTTTTAGAAAGTGCTGTTATAATTTTCTCGATTTTTTTTCCTATCCCGGATGTCTCTCTTTTCGGCCTCCCCCCCCAGTGGCACAGCGGAATGTCTGTGAAATTACAATGGTAGAAACCGGGTTTCGATACCCGTGGTAGGCAGAGCACAAATAGCCCATTATGTAGCTTTGTGCATAGCTTAAAACAAACAAACAAGTCTCTCTTTTCTTATTGATATGAGTGCAGTCTCTTGGTGTTATTAATATTATTATTATGTTGTTTATTATATTTCTTGCAACACCAAAACCTAAATAAGCCAAACATGAATCATTACAATATATATATTAAAACATATTCAAGTCAATGTTGCACTTTACTTAATCGTCTGGTGTTTTTCAGTTACAATAATTTTTGTTAGAAAAGATACTTCCATTCATTTATGTTATAAATTAATTTAGGTTACTATATAGTGAAGTAAAACGGACTCAAAACCCTATAGATATTGTTACGTATCTGCTCGTTTGATAATTTCCGGTATAAATTATTTCCGAGTGTTACGTCTCCGTTTGTTAATTGATTTCCCGTAACTTCGTTCCGACGAAACTTTAGCGACACAAGTCCTTTCTTAGTAAAACTGGTTTATTCTTTCCGAATACAACTTTACCGATACACTTATTTTCAACAGTCGCGCTATTACGTGCTCAACTTCAACAATACTATCTGACTGCAGTTCAATTACTCACTACCTACACACA
>NW_013666271.1:483632-484885 GCF_000517525.1 Limulus polyphemus
TGCAGATCAATGGATGTAGCAACAACACTTACATGAGTCTGGCCTTTGTTGTTTCCAATCGTCATTTTATCGTCATTACTTCCTCGGTAGTAGATAGTCCAATCCTAATATGCATTGGTCTTCAATGTCAGCCAAGTATACTTTCTGTCTGTTTTTCATGCCCATCAGCTCGATAGTTACCCACACTGGTCCCCACAACCTTGCAGAATGTCCTGTCACACCACAGAGCTTCTGTACAGCTTCTGGTACTCCTTTGTTATCCAGCACCTTGATGCTCACAAGGGTTTGCTGAGATGCAGAATCTATGACAAAGTTGCATCTTTGGCCATCAAGCTTCCCTGTCACGTAGATACTATGTGTGCTTGCCATTTTACACTTAGCTGTTGGGACTTTCACGATGGAGGTTGGTGGGCGTCCCTTAGCACCAACCACTACTGGTTTCCCGAAGCTGACTTATTGGTGGTATTTTTCTTACACTGGCTCCTCAGATGTCCTTGCTCCCCACAGTTCCAACAGCCTTTCTGGGTAGCAGCCTTTCTTGCTGTATCATCTCCCCTGTGCTGAAGTTTCCAACATTGAGCTCTCTTATGCCCAGGTTTATTACAGTGCCAGCAAAGTCCCTCAAACCTCTCTGAAAGCTGACCTTTTCTGGCTTTGAATCCAGATGACTGTACCAACCTCGGTACCTCTGTGCTGGACTTAACGTAAGATTCAAATTCGAGAGCTCTGGCCATTGCATCCTCCATGGTAGAGGGGTGTGATTGCTTCACTTGTATCTTACATTGTGGACTGTCCAAGGCATTTACGAACTGATCCCTCAGCAACAACTTGAGGAGATCGGGTGGTGCAGTTGGGTAGGCCTTGTGTGCCATGCTTTCCAAGTCTTGTGCCAACTCTTGCAGGTTCTCCCCTTTAGCACGGATTCTCGTCCTAAACCTAGCCCTGTAGACTTCTGACTGCTTCTGGGTTCCGTACCTGAGTTCCAGAGCCTCTACCAATGCTCTATAGTTGTGTCTGTCGGCTGCTGTCAACTGTCCAAGTATTTCCAGTGGTTGTCCCTTCAAGCTCGTTGCCAGATATACAGCTTTCTGCTCCTCTCTCCATCCATTCATCTCTGCCAGTAGCTCAAATTGTGCTCTATATGCTTCCCACAGTGCCTTCCCATCGAATTCTTGTGGCTTCCTTCCCACTGGATCACTTCTATTACTGACATTCATATCTGAGATGTGACTTCTAACTGGACTGAATATGTC
>NW_013666271.1:485743-487261 GCF_000517525.1 Limulus polyphemus
TGTAGCAACACTTACTGGAGTCTGGCCTTTGTTGTTTCCAATCGTCATTTTATCGAAGTTAACTATACACTTCCTCGGTAGTAGATAGTCCAATCCTAATATGCATTCGTCTTCAATGTCAGCCAAGTATACTTCCTGTCTGTTTTTCATGTCCTAGAGCTCGATAGTTACCCACACTGGTCCCCACAACCTTGCAGAATGTCCTGTCACACCACAGAGCTTCTGTACAGCTTCTGGTACTCCTTTGTTATCCAGCACCTTGATGCTCACAAGGGTTTGCTGAGATGCAGAATCTATGACAAAGTTGCACCTTTGGCCATCCAGCTTCCCTGTCACGTAGATACTATGTGTGCTTGCCATTTTACACCTAACTGTTGGGACTTTTACGATGGAGGTTGGTGGGCGTCCCTTAGCACCAACCACTACTGGTTTCCCGAAGCTGACTTATTGGTGGTATTTGTCTTACACTGGCTCCTCAGATGTCCTTGCTCCCCACAGTTCCAACAGCCTTTCTGGGTAGCAGCCTTTCCTGCTGTATCATCTCCCCTGTGCTGAAGTTTCCAGCATTGAGCTCTCTTGTGACTAGGTTTGTTACAGTGCCAGCAAAGTCCCTCAAACTTCTCTGAAATCTGACCTTTTCTGGCCTTGAATCCAGATGACTGTACCAACCTCGGTACCTCTGTGCTGGACTTAGCGTAGGATTCAAATTCGAGAGCTCTGGCCATTGCATCCTGCATGGTAGAGGAGTGTGCTTGCTTCACTTGTATCTTAAGTTGTGGACTGTCCAAGGCATCTACGAACTGATCCCTCAGCAACAACTTGAGGAGATCGGGTGGTGCAGTTGGGTAGGCCTTGTGTGCCATGCTTTCCAAGTCTTGTGGCAGCTCTTGCAGGCTCTCCCCTTTAGCACGGATTCTCGTCCTAAACCTAGCCATGTAGACTTCTGACTGCTTCTGGGTTCCGTACCCGAGTTCCAGAGCCTCTACCAGTGCTCTATAGTTGTGTCTGTCAACTGCTGTCAACTCTCCAAGTATTTCCAGTGGTTGTCCCTTCAAGCTCGTTGCCAGATATACAGCTTTCTGCTCCTCTGTCCATCCATTCATCTCTGCCAGTAGCTCAAATTGTGCTCTATATGCTTCCCACGGTGCTTCCCATCGAATTCATGTGGCTTCCTTCGCACTGGATCACTCCTATTACTGACATTCATATCTGGGATGTGACTTCTAACGGGACTGAATATGTCTGTATTAGGGTTTAGGTGCAGGCTCTGTAAGGGACTTGCCATTGTCTGGGGCTGATTAAGTCGATGGTCAATGTATCCTCCTTGTGTAAAAGACAATAAATCGTCTCTTAATGTATCTAATTCGCTTTTAAATTTACTAATGTTTTCCATTTGCACTTCTTGCCACTGTTGTTGACTTTCCTGTAGTTGCTGCTGACTTTCTTCCTGTTTCCTTTCTTGTTCCAGTTGCCACTGCTGTAGTTTTTCTTCTTGTTTATTTTCTTTTTCCTCCAACC
>NW_013666272.1:0-4793 GCF_000517525.1 Limulus polyphemus
AGTATAAGCAATATCCCTGTCTTGGAGATTCCTCGATCTAAACACAGCTATATGGTCTGAATGTATGACTATGCATATTTTGTAGAAGAACGAGCTGTTACAAACACATCCAAAAAGTGATCAATTTTCGGTGGCATCACACTACCTACGTTACGCCAAACAATATCAAAATATGATTATGACATATTCCGTTCCATCGCGACTTTATATCTGCTGTAGCTTTCATGCGACTTGTTTATTGCCAAAATCGTTTTAATATAACTTTCTCAGCCTTTTGTAGTCATCTTGAAATCGGCAAGAAATTTATCGTTTATGTTTAGTTTTAATTGAATTAGACAATAGCTTTCTCCTTAGATTCTACAAGGTTTAACTCATAAAATGCTTATATCAAAGTAGGAGACTGAGGTAAAAGAAAGTATAAAGGTGGCATTAAAACCAACCTAGTAACCATCAAATACAAGAAAACCACACCTGATAAAAAGTAGTAACACCTGTATAATTTATAGTTCTATATGATTTTCCGGTGCAATTTCAGGAAATGTGATCAAGATTTGGACACATGGTATATCTGAAGTTGACGATGTTTGCTTGTCATGCAGCCATAACATGGCACTGAGAGATCTGTTGGTACCATCGGTAGTTTATCACAAACAGATATAGTTTATAGTTCATTACAAAGCTACACAATGGGTTATTGGTGCTCTGCCCACCACTGGTATCGAAACCCGGATTCTAGTGTTGTAAGTCCGCAGACATACCGCTGTGCCACCGGGGGAGGGGGCGATTGTGATGGGAATGAGGTGCTAAAATTGGATGAAGAAACAAAAAAATGTATTCCGCCATCCAGTGTATTCCATCACCTAGTATAAATAAAAGCAAATTTAGTTGTAACAAACTTTATTTTAACCTTTAACTTCACCACCTAAATGAATAATGATCAGTGTTCAAAATCTCTCATGATAATAGATTGGCAAACAATGATTTATAAGCATAATGAAGTGGTATATCTTTCTCAGTTACCTTCCTTATATACCTGAAGAAGACAGATCAATACTCTGTCGAAACAAGCAGTATGTTTCCCCAAAATAAATCAATCCACTATGTCTGTTGAGTTATGCTTAATTACAAACAAACCCATCACAATTGAGTGACTCCCTCCAAGACTTGATACTAGACCCGTCAATGCATGTACTATAATTTTCTTTTCTTAAATATATTTTACAAGAAAAATAGAAACAACGCAAAATGCACATAGTATTTGCAAAAATAGAAAAATTATAAAATAACCTGAACGTTATGTCAACACTGTTTCCTGTAGATCATTTTCCAGAAGGTTCTGCTCTGATTGGTGTCTGGCGAAAAGCTTCAGCAGATATTTCTTTTGCAACATCTTAACCAAAAATTGGTTCAGTTATCAAAACTATTTTCAAGTTTTGAACAACTCGACTTTCAAGATATACATGAGCCGATGTTTCCATTTATCAACGTTATATTTTAAGATCTTTGCAAGAACTCAGCTAACAGATGTTTCAGTACATCAAAGCTATCTCCAAGTTTTGTACAACGAAAACCCTTTTCAAGTAAAAATATGAAGGTCTTATCTCATACATACGATATAAAATACAGTAAATAAGGAAGTATAGAAGTGTGTGCATAACTTACATTAGTTTCAGTTATCTAGAGAAGTGTCTAATCATAATCAGTCTTAAATGTACTCTAGGTTTGTATATTAACCTATTACTATCTTGCTTTTGTTTTCACAGTAAACTTATGGCATGACAAGATACTAATTTTAAAGTATCATTAAAATAAATCATATAAAATGCATATTTTGTGGTTGTTTTAGAGGAACAGATATTTCAATAAATTGCTCATTTTATATATATCGACTGCCTATAAAAATGGCTTGATTTATCGTTTTATTACGTTACCCTAGTGCAATTCGCAAAAATGACACACGAACTAAAGAGTTTAACGTAATTGTACTTCCACTTAGGACTACAACAAAGAGACATTTTGGGAATTCTTAGTAATCATCATGGTATATTTATAAATCTCAGGATACTGTAGAACACACGGAGAAAAAAAGTATCATCGGAAACACTTCTCTGATTATATCGACGTTGCGTGATAGATACCTCATGGAAGTTTCCGGACAGCTGCTTGGATATAGATTGATGCATTTAAAGTGTATTCAGCAAGGATTTTTAATAAAACCGTAAAAGTGCTTCTAAGTATTCTTGATGAAGTTGGTGTTTTGTACTAAAATGTAAGAAGGCTCAGATACCACAATATTGGTCCAAATTGTATGAGGCACCTTGACTCGTACGATAAATTGAAAAATTATGCTCTCTGCAAACATGGATGGGTGGAAGGACTTTCACGTACTGTAGTATGGTTTTATGTGTACTGCACTAACAGTGACCCAAGAGTAATAGCTGCTTATTTCACAGAGGCTATAAAGGCAAGAATTAGCTGTACAAGAAGGGTGCGTGCAGACTGTGGGACGGCAAAAAGGTTGATATAGCGCAGATGATGAAGTTTCTCAGACGAGATTTCACCGATAATTTTGCTATTTGCCAGTTTTTTGTATAGATCAAATAATCATAATTTTTGGGGTTTTCTTAGGAAGGACAATGTACCAGGGTCAGAATTTTTCAAAGTCTGACGGAAGATGACTATTCTTCATGGGATTTCATAGACAAGGCTCTTGTCCAATGTTGCTCCATAAAATTACTACAGGCTGGCTTTTCAAATATTCCTGACCTAATAGCATGTTAATGATCTCAATTTTAAGTAAATAACAGTCTGAAAAAATATATTAATAATAAATACAATGTCATGTAAGCCTTGTTAATGTATGTATTGTAAGACACGAATCCAGTGGTTTAAAAATCCAACTCAAATGAAACCCATATTTTAAAATGGTCTGCTAGTGTATTTGCCGAAGGAATTTTCCCTTTTTCTACGTGTTTTACGAAGTATTAGTGTATTTATTTATTCATTCAGAGCGTTTGCACAAAAATGTCTGTCATATCACAAACGAATGTATTCAGGGCTTTATAGTAGTTAAGGTTTAAGTGCATAAATTGTAGAATAAACGTGTGTAGTATTAGGGAACAGTTTATAAATAACAATTAGTTGATGTGTTCATTTCACATCAGTTTAACTGCTGTTGCCAGATTGTATGTTTGTTTGGAATCGAAACCCGGTTTCTAGCGTTGTAAGTCCGCAGACATACTGCTGTGCCATTGGGGGCTGCTGGATTGTAAATCTGGAGTTTCGTACTAAACACCTGGAAGTCACGTTGTTGTTATTCTACCTTAAATATTACATGTCCATAATAATAAGGTACTATATATTAAAATGGGCATCTCGTGAATAAGAACTTAAAGTTTATTGGGCCATGTTTTCAAAGTATTGCCTCCAATAATTTATTAACACCTATTTTGAGAAAGAAGTAGACTTTTTGTTACTTGAACAAAACTAAACAACTAAGTGGTATAATCCACGTTATCTTAAGCACACTTAAACTGTTTGCTTCTCATTTTCAGTACTTATATTTCGATGTTTTTTCCTTTAAAATATAGGAATTAATTGCTTTGAAAATATAGCCCATTTTATTATGCAAAAGTTTACAAGTTATTGAAAACATGATGCAATTTTCCTTCTTTCTATCATTTGTGGCAAGAAGAATTAAACACAGTGTCTCATATTTGGAACACTCATCGTATTAAAGCCAAGCGAAATGGCAATGCATCTCATGGCTAACCACTCAGTATGTACACATTCCCTTACTTCTTGACAAAGAAGAACTCAACAATGACACTAAATGAACGCAGAGTGTGGATAAGACCCTGAGCCTTAACCCCTATATCACGATCCCAATTCCAGTCACCTCTGTCGCCATATATGTCTTGGAATTCTTCGGGGGATAGAACTGCATCGAGACAACACCTCCAAAAACACTTCATTGCAGGTGTGTTATAGAGTCCCTGTATCTTTGACTTAGTTGAATTAGCATTGCTCAGGAATCGCTCGAGTAACTTATGTCTCTTTGGCGTGTTATGGAGAAACAAATAACATTTATTGACTGTGTCAATCATATTCCTAATGAATGGAATTTTACATAAGCAAGCGATCACAAGGTCGAGTACATGGGTTTTACAATGTGTATAGAGGGACAGAGATTCTGTTCTGGGTACCATCTGAGGACATGGCTGAGGCATCATCGTAAGCTCTTGACCACTATGCCATAGTAAAGCGAGTATAGCACTATACTCTCATCAGTTGTTTCAGATAAACAAAGAACACCTCCTTGATTATTGTGTACTGAAGGAAATTTAAACATACAGATAAAACCTCTTGATTTCCATGTGGAATGGTTACATGGTTACTTCCTTCGCAATTATAGAAGACACTGCATCGTCGTCACTCAAACATTTAACGAGATCTTGCCTTATCAGCAAATCGATAATTTCAATCAACTCGTTATCAATAGTTTTTGAAGCATATTTCCGTCCATTCTCCACTTCATCGTGACTTGATCGGACTTCAAGCATAAAAAGAAAACTTCCACGATTTGATGTCTCTGATGTAGCGTCATCACGATGTCTGCAATGCTTTGAGTTCCACACCAAATAACTTCCACGATTTGGTGTCTCTGATGTAACGTCATCAAGATGTCCGCGCAATGCAATGCTTTGAGTCCCACACCAAATAACTTCCACGATTTGGTGTCTCTGATGTAGCGTCATCACGATGTCTGCAATGCTTTGAGTTCCACACCCAAT